>NW_014577178.1:198624-201362 GCF_000485595.1 Priapulus caudatus | reverse complement strand
GTGTGTGAGAGAAAGAGAGAGAGAGTGTGTGAGAGAAAGAGAGAGAGAGAGAGAGAGAGAAAGAGAGAGAGACAGAGAGAGAGAAAGAGAGAGGTGCATGAGGATGAAAAAGGCGTGTGAGTGCTTACGAATTGACGTGCTTAATTGAAGTTTGTGCATGTGAATGTATGTTACAGTAACCAATAAGCTATATCGTTGCACCACAGATATAAATATATTATCAATATGTGTATATACTTGACTTGCGATACTTTATTTTGATCAAATTCAGTGATTCGATAGCAATACATTACAATGGTTCATAAGCACATTAGCCCCCCTTTTAGATTACATTTGAATACAAAAATAACATATTGCATATCAATCACAATTTGTTTTATATACATATACATCTACGCGTACTTAAGAAGGTAACTATAACTTTATGTCTGTAATCTTGTAGGTAAGCAATCTATTAAATTAAATAAAACATTTATGATTACTACTATGCTAATTCAATAGAACCAATAATTCGCTATTGCATGAACATATATATATATATATGTTCCCATAACATACACGACAAGTATATGTTGTATAGTCAATATTATCAAGGAACTATATTTCAACTATTTTTGAGCGATCAGAGATGATTCGCGAACAATTATTTACATCACACACCGTTCCCATTACGTTTTACTGATGTTGTCACCAAAATCCCGTTGCAGTATCATTTCAGTTTGACCGTTCACTAAAGATTAGTGTGATTACTTCAACTCCACTGGTATTCATAGCATTATGTACAGCATCATTTGAGTATATCACACCACTATCATGCTTCGCTCGTCGCCTGGTCTTTTATAGATGACACACACCAGAATACTGAAATAGTTACTCATCAGGAGTTAATACTGGGAAAGACCGATCTTGTCATCTACCGTTTTTGTCGATAGTCTCAAACGGACACAGGCGAAGATTACGGTAATCAAGGCAATGACAATGACTGCACCAATAACCGCTCCCACGATGGATATGCTACCTTTAGACATACAGACTCGCTGACCCATCATAGATTTATTTGTGATTTCTTCGTTTTCGTCGGCGCTGGTCCCGAACCCAGCAAATTCCGATTCGGATTGCTTCGGCAGCATGATAGTGACGCTGTTGTACACATCCATTCTTTCTCTGACGTCTTCAGATTCCTTGCTTGGCATCGTGGTTTCTTTCTTACAATAATTTTGTTGCAGCAATTCGTTAAAAGCCAAAACTATCAAATGGAATGTATTTAATATTCATTCATTCATCAATCGACTTATGTTTTGTAATATATATAGCACGTGGAAATGCGTGTAGTATACGCCGTTGGCATTTCATTTGCTAGCTTCCCGGTCTGATAATCGTTGTTTTTCTTCTCGTTTATATTAATTTATATATTACGGAACTGTGCTCATAAAAGCTACGTATAATTCACAGAACATATTGAATACATGAACATATAGCTGACAGGCTACTTTATTTCTGTTCAGTTCGATTCGATATTGATACATATATATTGTTATTATCAATACAAAAATTATGATCATATTTACATTGCCTCACAACGGACGTCTGGGTATCTTTTTTATAATATATTGCAGTACAAAAATATCATATTGCATATAAATCGCATATAGTCATATACACATGTACAAATAATTAAACGTTTAAGTACATAAGTGATTACAGATATACAGGACATCTTATGCGCACATTAATTATTGTATAACATTAACGTCCCCCGATCTCTGTCTCTTTATTTACACAAATTTTCATTTAGCCTTTCTTTAATCTACATAATTCTAACGAAATTTAAACTATCATTCTAGTTTTGTCTCCTCTATAATTTGTAATTTCATTAACGCTGCACGTATATGAAGAGCCATAATTACCGAGAAATAACTGTGTGTTTCCGTCTATAATAGTTCTACGGATGTTTCCAGGCCTCCTATACATATAATATAGCTAAAGAATAACAAGCGTAAATGGTGAGTTGCAGGAAGTTAATAATGTGAGAGAGCGATCTTGTCGTCCACGTTCCTTGATGACAGTCTCAACCGTATGCAGGCGAAGATTACAGTAACCATGGCAATCACGGTGACAGCCGCAATAACCGCTCCCGCAATGGACAAGCTACTTTTCGTCATGCAAACGCGTTGACTCATGATAGGATTAGATGTGACACCTGCGTTTTCGTCGGCGCTGGCCCCGAACCCAGCAAATTCCGATTCGGATTGCTTCGGCAGCATGATAGTGACGCTGTTGTACACATCCATTCTTTCTCTGACGTCTTCAGATTCCTTGCTTGGCATCGTGGTTTCCGCGTTAATGTCTGTCTCCACGGCCTCACGTTTGTACCTGTGCACTCTGTCTCCATTGCACTTTGGCTGTTGGGAAAACAATGCATGCATGAAAGTTACGCCGATGAATAACAATAAAAATGAGAAATTTGTTAGAAATTTGTCCACATATATCGACAAGTTATTTTGATTTATGACACACACGCACGCGCACGAGCACGCACGCACACGCGTGCGCACAAACGCATGCCCACACACATATCCTCTCTCTCTCGATCTCTCTCTCATTTTGCTCGTTCTCTCTCGCTCTCTCTCTTTCTCTCTCTTTCATTCTTTATCTATCTCTTTCATTCTCTCTCTCTCTCTCCTCTCTCTCTCTCTCTCTCTCTCTCTCTCTCTCTCTCTCTCTCTCTCTCTCTCTCT
>NW_014577178.1:186766-198614 GCF_000485595.1 Priapulus caudatus | reverse complement strand
ATCTCTATCTCTATCGCTATCGCTATCTCTAGCTATCTATCTCTATCTCTATCTCTATCTCTATCTCTATCGCTATCTCTATCGCTAGCTTTCTATCTCTATCTCTATCTCTATCTCTACTCTACGCTATCGCTATCTCTATCTCTATCTCTATCTCTATCTCTATCTCTATCTCTATCGCTATCGCTATCTCTATCTCTATTTCTATCTCTATCTCTATCTCTATCTATATCTCTATTTCTATTTCTATCTCTATCTCTATCTCTATCTCTATTTCTATCTCTATCTCTATCTCTATCGCTATATCTATCTCTATCTCTATCTCTATCTCTATCTCTATCTCTATCTCTATCTTTATCTCTATTTCTATCTCTATCTTTATCTCTATCTCTATATCTATCTCTATCGCCATTTCTAACCCACCTGATAACAATTTTGGTAACACACGGTACATTGACATTGGAAGTACACGTTTTCCTCGTCCGGGAACCGGAATGCTCTAAAGTGGAAGAACCATGCTGTCTGGCCCGATCTCAACTTGTGCATGTGGATTGGCTCTCCGACCAACTTTTTATTTGCTGAGCATCTGGAAATACGTGTAATTCTTGTAAGTGGTCATGGATTGGCATGATGGATGTTTAAAAAAATATTTACATTTAAGGCCTTACCATTATTTACATGACAATTGTATTATTGTACATATGTTTGAGCAATTAAGTAATAATTCCGTTTATTATTATATATTTCCGATAATACCATTGGTACATGATTGAAGGCGTTTTAAGCTGTGTAATAGACAGCTATACATGCATCACAATTATCATAGGTAAAACATAAATATAAGTAAGTATATATACCCGTCGTCATTGATCAGGTCAACCGTTGTATGCTTCCCACCGTAATGGTCGTAACGATCGTAAGCGAAGCAGTTGCTGACACTCAGGTCGAAGTAATCTGAAGCAGAAATTCATTTATGCTTAACAAACAGGACTTGAAATGGCTTTTTTTTTTATCTATAATGGTTGCATCGATTCCCATTTTTAGTTAATGCCTATTTTCTGCCGCTAGTGCACGAAATTACTGATAACAAGACTTAGTATATATTCTGTGTTAAATATTGACTTACAACTGTCCTGCAGGTAAACAACCAGGGTAGCAGTGCCTCCGAGATTCAACTCGCTGGTTCCGTAGTCCAGTGGATCCTTGCCCTTGACGATTTGCATCCAGCAGGAAGGCAGTGCAACAGTAGCTGTCTCCAAGGTTGAAACTTCTTGCGATAATCTAAAATAACGAAGCGCTCTAAATTATAACAATAATCCTACTTACGATCTCTTTTGATAATATACAAATTTTGATAGCAGACTGATATTATCAAGAGTCCATAATAGAAAATTACATTTTCTATTATGGACTCTTGATAATATACACACGCGCGCAAGCATGCAGTGTGTGTGTGTGTGTGCGTGCGTGCCTGCGTGTGTGTGCGTGCGTGCGTGTGTGCGCGCGCGTCTGTACGTGCGCGGCCGTACGTGCGTACGTGTGCGCGCGTCTGTGTGTACGCGTCCGTACGTGCGCGCGTGCGTGAGCAAGCGAGCGTACCTGCCTGCCATGGGATAATTTAAACTTCTGGCGACAGTCTAAGAGAACGAGTCATATAAAGGCGTTATTAGTTATTCTACCATACCTATTTTTTATATTTCACCTATAAAGGGCATCTATACAAATTATGTGAGCGCTCGCTTGTATTCTGTGGAAGTACTTAGAACAAGAGGCTACTTACGGGACTGCGAGATCGTAGTACACGGTTCTTGCCGTCATTCCAATAAATTCGCATCTGACTAAGTAAGATTCGTCGAAACGGTCCAAGAATCCCCAGTCTTTCTTCATTATGATGATTAAATTTTCCGCTTTGTGTGATGCGTATTCCGTGTCCGACTGCAGTAAAAAAAGCCCCCCAAATGAGCAATGGCATTGCTACACATAGCAAATGAATGCTAATTCGTGCCCATCAGTGCTAAAGCTGTAAATACTCTAATTTTCAACTTTGAAATCGAGTTTTCCCATTCTAACTATGCTTACCATTGCTTTGTTGGTTGTTCCACATTTTTCCATTGGGATGTCAAAGTTCACGAACTTTGACCCATCTCCAGACACCCTGCATAAGCTATCGCTGTAGTGATTCCTGCTGTACACAACTCCGGTAAACCCGTGTTCAAATCCTAGCTTCACTTTCATCTCATGGTCGTAAATGTCACAATTGACATCAATATCTGTAAATCAATTAAAGTTTAATGTTTTTTTAACAATGAAACCAAGTGTGAAACCAATATCTTGCTAACAATAATTTCATTAAATTCCCTGTTCATTTTTTATTTAAATTCATAAATAACAACTGGGCGCACGGTTGCTCCAGTTCCGGTTTCCGTTCCGGATCCCCGGATCCTTTCCGGGCCGACGTCGGCCGATCCTCGCGTTGTCGGGCAACTGTTGTGCGCTCGTCGTCACGTGCGTCCGCGTCCGTCGCACCTCGTGGCGCGCGTCGTGCGCGTGCGTCCGCGTCGTCGGCAACCTCGTGCGCGCGTCGTTTGCGTGCCCGTCCGCGTCGGTCGGCAACCTCGTGCGCGCCGTCGTCGCGTGCGTCGCGTCGCCGTCGCTCAGGCAGACCTCTCGCTGACACACCGCCCGCCGTAGCGATGCGACCGGATGCACCATCCGGTGCGCGACGTCATCGATTAGCTCGAGAACGGCACTGGTGATCCGCGCGCCGTCTGGCGCCTTTTTTAACGCTCCGCCGTTCGAACCCTCGTACTGGGCGACCGCCTCTCAGGCGCGTCGCCCGCGGCCGAGTGCCGTGCAACGGTGACGTCCACGAGTGAATTCCTTTATTATTAATTTGCGGTAAGATACAAAACTAGCCACACGCAGATCTACACTCTCTCTCTCTCTTCTCTCTCTTTCTCTCTCTCTCCTCTCTCTCTCCTTCTCTTCTCTCCTCCTCTCTCCTCTCTCTCGCATACTTTCTCTCGCGCTCTGCGCTGCTCTCTCCTCTCTCTTCCTTCTCTCCCTCTCTCTTCTCTCTCTCTCTCTCTCCTCTCTCTCTCTCTCTCTCTCATTCGCCGTCCTCCGTTCCTCTTTCGCCATTTTCTGCCCACCCCGTTCACTTCTCTCGTCTCTTCTCTCCTCTCCTCTCTCTCTTCTCTCTCCTTCTCTCTCCTCTCGTCTCGTCTCTTTCTCTCCACGGTCATACCTGAGGGTTAGGTTGACTACTGTGGCACAGCAAGACAGGCGGTGAACGTAACTAGCAGCGGCCCGTGTATACCCACAGCCTGCAAAGATAAGTTCGCAAGATTAACTAAACAATGTAAACCGTGAAACACAATCACCGACGCTCTCTTTTGCGGTCTACCGCTCACCTATCCGGAGAAACCATGGTCTAACTCCCTTGCGGTAGATTAGTGTTTTGTCTGTGACGCTTCACGCTGATGTAGGTCAATCGTGCAGTAGGTCGTAGGCCGCTAATGGCAAATGTCGCTAGGGGAGGGGGAAAAATTTTTATGATTCAACCGTGTGATTAATGTATGGACGCGACGCGCAGCTCTGATCGACGTCCATAGTGGTGGTAGAGGTGAGCTGAGTCAGGGATGAAGGACGGATAAGTGAGCAAGAAGAAAGACGTTAGGGTTATATACGATTATCACCGCGCTAAGCTTATTTTTATATTCTGCTCAAAACCATTCTAGGGGAGCAGCTGCCCTTGCTCCGGCCCTGGTCGTATTTGATCAAGA
Source organism: Priapulus caudatus (assembly GCF_000485595.1). Classification (NCBI taxonomy): domain Eukaryota; kingdom Metazoa; phylum Priapulida; class Priapulimorpha; order Priapulimorphida; family Priapulidae; genus Priapulus; species Priapulus caudatus. The sequence continues at coordinate 194,829 of NW_014577178.1, read as the reverse complement.
AGGTAATATCAAACATCAAAATTCACGACATTTCACAGCGTCCTTGTGAAGCACCGATGCACACCGGTGCAATAGGTCGCAGTGTATATGTTTGCTGTGCTTTCGGGCGATGAGCTTTTCCACGCATCTGGCTGGTCGAATTAGCGAAACATGAAAATCAGAAGCGTCATTCATGTAGCATGATAAACCACAGGCGAACGGCGAGCGGCACGCTACGCACGACAGACAACGACACACTGTAGCACACGACGAGATCACATTACACACACACACACAGCGACACACACACACACACATCACACACACGACAGCACACCACAACACACATGCGACACATACCGCGTGCGGTGTGTGTCGCTGCACTCACGCACGCATCCGATCCACAGGGTCTGCGCGCGCACACACCCGCACACGGTCACGCGGCGCAGCACACCGCGGCGGAATGCCAATACTCTTCCACATCATACAGACGGCGATTTCATGTGCACATAAGGAGTACGCATACCACACCTGAAGACCTAAATTTCCTTGAACGTTTCGCCCTTGCATTGATGTTTATAATGACTGCAACGTTAGTTATAAAATATTCATGGCAAGGTAGTTCCCTACATGCGTCTAGGCGTAAATACACGCACACGCGCGCGCGGTATCACATATTGTATATAAGTTATATATCATAAGAATGAACAAAGAAAATGAGGGAGCCGCGATAAATTTAGTAGTTAGTATAGTGAATTACTATGTTCAATCGAAGAATCACTTTTCTGTAAAGATAATTGTTCGAATTTCTCTGTCTTTGCTTGATCATGTGAACGACTCGCTGCAGATACGTCTATATCATTAAATACCGCGTATCTTTCCTTGATGTACGCGTACGATTAAGCCCGGTTACTTCTTTCAGGTGCGCGAACGGCTATAAATCAGTTAAAGGTAAACTATAAACTACCTACAGGTTTGCATAACAAAGTCATCGAACTGTTAATTAAGTGTTCAGTAAACTCGCCATATTAGTTTTTGCAGCAACTAGTTTGCTAGGGTGGTTGGGTGTGGGTGGGGTAATTTCCGCATCTATACCAGAAATTAACAGTTTACCTGACTGTCACCTGTCAATATATTTAGGGATTTCATGACCGGAATGGCATGATAGGCATGTAAATGTAAGATATCGGCGGTTTCACAGCAATGAATAATGGTGACTTTATGGGTCAGAGAACCTGCTCAATATTAGTTTGCCCGCATGTCTAGATCTTGCTAGGGTGTTTGGGTGAGTGGGTGGGGGTAAATTTCCCGTGATGTAACATGAACATAAAAAAACAACTGTTACTAGAAGATACAAATTGCTGCACTATCAATGGCTAAGCTAAATTAACTTAACTAACGCATCAACGATATATTTGGTTAAAGGTAAGAAATATCTGTGGGCAGGTACGATTGAAATGAAGTTTGAGAAATATGAAGAGTTGATATTCAGTAATTATAGTTCGATGCCAGCGTTTATTACCAAGACGCCAGGGATTACCAGGTTTACTGGACTTGTCTAACCTGTAATCATATTTAGGGATTTCCAATGAGCCGCGAATGCATGAGACGCCTGTAAATGGTAAGATCATCGCGTTTTCACAGCAATAATTAAGTGATCTTTCTAATAATGAATGATAAAACTATTATGGGTTCCTTAAGTTCGTTGTTCGATCCACTCTTTCCTTTATTCGATTTCAATTATTTCATTCATATTCTTTTGCTCCACGCCGGTCATTCATTACTTCACTCATTTGGATTCTTGCGTTCCCCCACTCTCCTTTCATTCATTCATTCAGCTCACTCAGACATTCGTTCTTTCCTCACTCTTTATTCTTCTACGTTCGTCTGTTCATTATCGTAGAATTTCTATGCTACCAATATCCAAAAAGCGTAAAGATTACGTTCTCCGACAGCTTTCCTCGCGCACATGCATCATGATTCCTACTCATCTTCTATTCGTACACTTCGCTGAAGGCATCGTATGAAGAAATGTTCACTCATGCACTGTTTCACACACTGGCTACATGCCATGGCTGGGTTACACGCTCTCGCCGCGGTTCACTTTTAATCGGCTTACCGCAAAATAACGTACTACTACCGTTATCATGAACGATGCAAGAAGTGAGAGCACGTGTCATCGTGAATACGGACCAAGCGTTCTGATCGCGTGCGCGCGTGTGTGCGCGCGTGTCGTTGATGGCGAGTGCTGACCACCGTAGATACTAACAGTAGTATAGCGACGGCGTGATATGATTAAACTGCGCCGGCAGGTGTATCTGAACTTCCGACTAGGAAGTAACGTCGTCGGCCGTTTGAAGAGTGTGGTAGCGCGTGCCGACAGGCTTCATTCAGGCTGGATTGACAGCACTCTGTAATTGCCGGTTAACCATTGTACTAAGGTTAGGGGCCTCTGTACATTTCTATGTAACCTTATAGTGGCCCGCGTCTATTACTGAATTTTATCTAATGCGTATAAACAGACAAAAGTGTTGGATCTTACCCTATAAGTCCGCATAATCACGCGCACACAACATAGCATGGTTAGTGCACGCACACACCGCAAGCACGAGCCCTGCTGTAAAAAAAAAACTAGCAACGTTTGGTTAAGGATATTATAAATACGGAAAAAATGATCAATAAATAGAAACAAAATGTGGTCGCTAAGCAATAGCAATATCATTGAGCGCGAGTGAATTTACTGGCTAGTAAGTGTTCGTCCCGTTTTAGAACAAGCTCCTGTTGTGTGTTCTTTGACCATTAACTCTAAAAATACCCAGGGAGCTCCTTGTTTCTTCTAGAGATAACACGCGTCCTAGTAGCGTTAGGTACGTGTCTAGTTGCGTTCCTGCCGGCCCCACCTACACAGTGTTCTTGCGGCACATACACCGCGGAGTGGCAGAATCACACAACGTAACATTTCCGCTTTGTTTGAATTATTTACAGACTAATTCATCAGATTGCTTCTGGTTTCCGAATTTCTACGCACGCAGGTGCGTGGAACGAGTAAAATTGCAGATATTAACTTTTTTCGTAGGCCTTTGTGGTCCAGATATTACTACGAATTGTATTGGTTTTTAGTGAGCCCTCTCCAACACACAAGGAACAACACGAAAGAAAATGTGTTCTTGAATGGTAAACTGTTTTGACCAAACTGCATTTTAATATAATAATTCTATATATTTAATATATATGTCAATATAATTACCTCCGCGCAAACGGAGGTCATGCAAGTGCGCTGCGCGTGGTGTGTGTGTAGCCCACGCGCGGCGATCGATAGCGCGTCCCGAGTTCAGGCGAGTGCGATGCCCAGCATGCCCCAAGTGAGCGCGAGCTCCGCAACAGGCGCGTCAGTCGGCAGCCGGCCACCAGCGCAGCAACCATACATGCTTACATGCTCGCGGAGGTATGCACCTCCGTGAGTGGCCCTCTGTCTAGTTTGTGTGGTGTGTGTGTGTGTGTGTGTGTGTGTGTGTGTTGTGTGTTGGTGTGCTGTGTGGTGTGTATGTGAATGTGTCACATTAGCCTGTAGGTAGAGGGCATATAAACCGACCAATCACTCATCACGAGTTCGTACCTTATCATATCTAGAAATTAAATTGAATAGTTGTCTCGAGTCCATAGTACATGATTTGTGTACGTGGTGATAACTGAAAGAATACTACGAAGTTTATTACTGCACGTAACTCTTATCTCGCGTATTGTCTCACGTCATGTATGCAACTGTAAGATAGATACGGGATAATATATAAATGCTCGCCCTCCCCCCTGCGTGCCTCGTAGCTCTGCTAACCATTATAGCCTCTCTGATGTTTAAACTAGAAAAGACGTTCGCGCCTTAAGTAACAAGACGTCGATTTGATCGTTTTAGGGAACTATACGCGTCCTTGCGCGTCATTTGTTGACCTTAGTGTGCCTCGGAGTTATGCGTGTTTTTGTCTCTGTGTCCCCCGGTCGTTGCTCTGCCCGCGCCTGCTGCTGCCGGTACTGTTGTTGTTTTTGTTGTTGTTGTTGTTGCTGTTGTTGTTGTTGTTGTTGATGTTGTTTCTGCTGCTGCTGCTGCTGATGGTGGTAATGATGATGATGATGATGATGATGTTGCTGCTGCTGCTGCTACTATACTAGTACCACTACTACTCTTACGAGTTCCTACTGTCGTTGTTGAATAAATCATGTGGCGATACTATATTTTTAAAATGCTCTACACCATGTTACTGAGATAACGACCTTGAACTAACGAATGAAACTAATAACTTATCCTAACCGAATTATTAAATAAAAATTCCTTTGAGTGATAGCGCGATATCTCTCGCATCCAGTATTACAATGTTTGCGTTATTTATTTCAGATCATTAAAGCAATAGACGCGCACATGTGTTTTACATCAGATGATCATCATTTCCCGCCGAGTGTTGTTGCTGTTGGCGTTGTAACGAAAATCTGTGTTCAACGAGGTACGTACAAGCCCCTATGTTGTCCTTCTCATAGCACTAGTATAGTGATATTTACTGTGGATGTTGCAGGGTATATGCATGCGTGCGTCTGATATTCTGTTAGTACAGACAGACCAGTTCTATTGCACAAGAAAAAATGTGGTTCTTAGGTAAACGACAGTAAGTAGTTCATTATGTATTTGTTAAACCGTTTGTGAGTTTTATTTGCAGAAATTTAAATCAATATGTAATAAACTATATATGTTCACGTGTGTTGCATATGATCTGCAATATAATCAATTTATTAGTGAATATGGTTGGGATGTTACACGTACGCTATACGAGATTTCGTAGTGGAATAATGTAGTCTATGCCGTTTTTATGTTCTATAGAATGGTACACAACGATCATGATAGACAATCACATGTTTACGCGTTTTGGGTGATTGCATAAATAGGAACTGCGAACACTTCGGTGGTGCCCAATTAATTTATCTATTCCGTTCTATTTACACATACATCTATTGTTTCCTGTGTAATACGCAGTTTTGAAGATAACGATAATGCAAATAATGCGTGCGATGTGCAATTATCACTTAAGTTAGTATACTATAGGGCGGGCGGGTATAACTGTGAGTCTCATGACGTGTAAAAAAAGTCAGACATGCAACAGAGTCACTATATAAACACATTCACACAGTTTCGTCGGTCACTTCGTTTGAGCTTTTGTGCCAAAGGCGCGCATCTCGTGGTGATCGAGAGGCAGCGACACGACCTTATCACTTCGCTCTTGCGATACTCCGCCTAGGTTTAAGAAGAATAATGGTCCCGATTTATTTTAAATAAGATAAAATTGCAGTAGATGCTGAGAATAATACGTACGTAACGATGGGTTTTTGGCGATACTGCGGACATTATTTAAACTGAAAGGTTCAAGTGCCGTGCATAGCGCCTATGCAGTTTGTTTCATGCGTAAGCAACTTAATTATTAGTCCTCGTACACATGCGAGGTAGCAGTCCGACGTTTTACTAGCTCACTGACGGAAGAACACCAACATCTTCTGGTCTTTCCCAAAGTGTGTTCGCATTCTATGGAGTTTCTGGAAGACCCTCGTTAGAGTGTTCTGGGAGATAGATCAACTACGCCCCGGCCCAGAATAGACATACTCCCAACCGATACCAAGCGGAATGCGAGCTGCCTGTACTGACTAGATGGAACTGCACAGCGAATAAAAGCAACTTGCACGAGAATCAAGTATATATTCCCAGCTTGTGTTCCAGTCTCGCTTGCTTGCCCGTGCGCGCCTGTAGCTCTCGCTGCTCCTTTCGCTCTAACTGACCCTCTCTTTCTCTCTCTACTCTGCTCTCTCTTCATTCTCCTCTCTCTCTCTCTCTCTCTCTGCTCTCTCTCGCCCTCTTAGCCTATTTCACTGATCACGCCCTCTCTCCGCTCCTCGGTAGACTGCTCTCTCTGCCTCTCTCTCTCTCTCTCTTTCTAAACTTTCTCTTCTTTCTCTTTCTCTCTCTATCTATCTATCTATCTATCGTATCTATCTATGCTATCTTATCTCTCCTATCTATCTATGCTATCTATCTATCTATCTATGCTATCTATCTATCTATCTATGCCATCTAATCTATCTATCTATCCTATCGCGCCGGCGTCCTCTCTCCCCCTCTTTCTTATTCCTTCCCGTTACTCTCGGAATCGGTTTTCAGAGAATTCAAAATAATATTTAAAATGTGCAACGTACGTCATCCATTATACATAAATACCATACGGAGCCTAGTAATTCTACTTCAACAGACAGCTAAATAACATATCACGCTGAGGTGCTACCGATCCATTCATTATACGGCTTACCTTTATTACTAGATATTAGTTTTCTACTTTATATTACCTCATACTTTATTCTCTGAAACGCTCTATTTCTGTACCCTTTCAGTCGGCGTTACCACGCCCGGTGGCAGTAATGGATGTGTCGCATGATGTGCCCGTGTCCACCTAGATCGCGTGCGTCTCGGTAACTCACACAGGGCGACATTTGTGGGTGTCACCCATGATGCCGATGTTAGCGAAAGTCCAGCAAGACTCCGATACAGACACTGCGCAGCGTCGTAGAAACGCTCGTCCGAGAAGCGCGTAATGATCGGAACGAGAGTCGTTGATCATGATACGTGGCGAACCATGGCTGATGACGATGTCGCCGATTCCATATCTGCGATGAAACGCGCGCGACAGTCCGCAATGTCTAACACACACAACACACACACATACACATAGGCCTACCATATACTACACACATCACATCGCACACACACACACACACACACACCACAACACACCACCACACACACACACACACATCACCACACAACACCACACAACACCCCCCACACGCGCGCGCGCGCTGCGCGCTGCGCGAGCATGCATACTCATACACACCTTTAGCACGGCTAGCAGCAGAAAGCAAGCCGGCTCCGAGACGACCAATCGCTGACTGTCGTTGGACCACCTACTCCAACGATCTTGCATGGCTGCCAGCCACTCAGGTCATGCCTGTGTAGAAAATCATCCATGAACCGCCGCGTGCAGACTGGACGGATGATAACACTATAATCTACCACGCTATACGATCGTATATTATTGCTATATATCGTCTGTGTGAAACAATTATAGGAATATGTACGACATGGACAAAGTAAACTATAAATCGGTAATCTAAATCGAGCAGTACATTCTTCGAGGACACTTATTATCATAAATCACACGGAATTAACAAAGAACCGAGACGAGATTAACGAGTGATTTATTACCTTTGTAATCATGGTAAACTCCCCACTCGCGCTGTCCTGATACGTTACGTAATTAAAAGCATCTCCAATTTAAACTGCTATTCGCGCTATGTTAGCTTTACCTCGTTGTTAATATCGGCACCACTACTATACACAGCATTAACGCCCACGGCAAAAATTTGAGTGGGGTGTTGCTCAGAACGATTGCTAAATCGCTTAAGAGGTTAAAAACTGTCAAACGAGATATTGATTATCCAGGTAATATAGTGATAGCAGGATAATCCAAGAGTACGGCCCTAACTTGGAGAGTGAAATTCGCAGGGATTAAAATGTGTTTGAGCCGTTGGTGAACAACTGGCTTTAGGATAATTGAATTCAGAACTAGGCAACATGCGGATCAATCGTCTGACAACGGTTCGTCTTCTTTCACCTCGTATTGACGCCAGCGCCCTGCCGTGGGCGCCCGTAATACTGAACGTATACTAGCCTCGTTCATAGCTATTGTTCTATACCGAATTCCTTCCACTGCTCAGATGAAAAAACAGCACCAAGTACGGAGTTTTCTCCTATAAAGGCCGGAGGTTCCGGCAGCGTTAGTCAGGTCCGACGTACCACGACGGCATTTACGTCCTACATGTAAGATTAACACGAATCAGCGCCCCTATATACTGATTAAGCACGATCGTAGTGTCCGTATGCACCTACGAATATTACGACAATCTTCTGAGTACCCTTGTTGATTCGCCTCTGATTAGCCACAAGTCCCTCTCGCGCTTAACACTGACGTTGGCGAGAGGTGCTCCTACGACGGTGTAAC
>NW_014577178.1:175534-186741 GCF_000485595.1 Priapulus caudatus | reverse complement strand
TGGAATATTCACATTTATATATATATAATATCAGGAGATAATATATATATATATATATATTAATATATATATAAATTTAGATTGCGTAATATATGTCTAACATTCAAAAGAACTTTGTATTAAAGATTGAGCCTATGATCAGCAAAGTAATTACCGACGAGTTGATTCTTTTCTGGTTCCTCGGGCAGCCATGGGCCATAGGTAGTTGTCTCTCATAAGAGAGTGATGATCTGGATATTCAGTGGTCATGTGGTAATGGTGATATGGCTGCTCAGTTGTCGTGTAGTAATAATGATATGGATCAATCAAGTGTTGTAGAATAATGCTCGAGGTATTCTTCGTCTGCCCACGAAAGCACTACCCTATATTTAAGATACAAATGGACATGCATAAGAAATGGCGGCCGTACCTGGTCGCACTTTTGGGGAATACTGGCAATAGTCATAATTTCTTCTTTGTTTTCTATACTAAATATTGACAACAGAAATATACTTTCATGTCACGAGTTATAGAGACGATCTGGAGTTAAGCAGTAGACGTAGAGCGGAGAGAGAAAGAGAATGAGAGATAGGAGAAGAAGAGAGAAGACAGAGAGAGAGAGCAGAGAGAGAGAGAGAGAGAGAGAAGAGAGAGAGAGAGAAGATATCTCTACCATGCTTAACAGTAACAGAGATATAGCGCGACGCAATCGTCTGCTATCACACTTCGACGCGGCCCTGCAGAGGCCGTGAGACATACCAAAAAATTGTCAAAAACGGGTAAACACGGCCGTCATCAATTGACAGATATTATTTTTGGCTTTACCTTCGTTAATCTCACTAACAGATTTAAATGTTGCCAATAAATACGTAGGCCTGACATCATTAATATCCAACACAAAAGTTTGTTTTTAAAGACTCGATTAGCTGTTTATATATTACTTTATCCTCCTTATTTAACTCCATGCACCTCACGATGTCGACCAGGCACACGTGCGAGTCGCCGCGAGCAGCCGCACACTAATTACATCATGATTATATATATATATTATTAATAGTATACTATATGTTGTGGTGTGTGTGTGTGTGTTGGTGGTTTTGTATGTGTGTGTGTGTGTGTGTGTGGTGTGTATGTGTATATATATATATATATATATATATATATGAATATATAATATACTGTGTGTGTGTGTGTGTGTGGTGTAGGTGTGTGTGTGTTGGTGTCGTGTGTGTGGTCGTGTGTGTGTGTGTCTGTGTGCTGTGTGTGTAGTGTGGTGTGAGTTGTTGGGTTGGGTCGTAGTGTGTGTGGGTGATGGGTGTGTGGGGTGTGTACGTGTGTGTGTGTGTGTGTGCGCTGTGTGTGGTGTGTGTGTGTGTGTGGCGTGCGAGTGCGTGCATCGTGCTGTGTGTGTATTTGTGTGTGGTGTGTTGTGTCGTGTGTTGTGTGTGTCTGTGGTGTGTGTGTGTGCTGTGTGCTGTTTTGGCTGTGCTGTGGTGTGGTGCTGTGTGTGTGTGTTGCAGTACGATGTGTGTGGTAACAGTCGGAGAGCCTGGTCGGTTTACATCTTGATGTGTTCGCCATTTTTAAACACATCCTGCATGGTGGTTCGCAGTCGGGAAATTTTGAATCAGCAACTTACTAAACTGGTTCATTTGTGATTATATGTTGCTTTGTCGTCTATGACTCTATATAGCAAGCCAGATATGCGTGGCGCTTGTTCGGAATTTTGTAACTCTCGGATCCATTGGCAAATGAACAGGACATACAAAAAGAAATAGATATCTCACTATTACCCATGGCACGTAATTTACACACTTTAACGTAAGGAATCAAATAGAATCGAATAGTATCGTTTGATTATCGATGATCGTAATGGTACGTCATTAGACCCTCTCTATACGTCACGATGAAAGATGAGCGCTCACTAACTGTAATACAATGCTGAAAATACATTCACGTTACCCTAACCATAGACGACAATTCTAGAACCAACGTTTTGTATACCGATCTCTATCATTAATGCTTTTAGTCTTTTTTATATATCACAGCGATGTTTACCTAACACGCCCTAATTATTTAAGATCATCACGATCGGAGATACTGCAGAGTTGTTTGAAGCTGGTAGATAACTGTAGTATAGTAGTGTATAATATATTGTTGTGTATTGTCATGTTCAATTCACGTTGTACAGCCACAGTAAAAGCGAAACGTCTTAATGTTTTTCTAACTATATAAAGAAAGGGACAGAAACCTCGGTAATTACAGCATTTTATTGCGGTTAAATTTAAATTAATTAACTTGATTGCTAAATACTCACCAGCAGATAAGACAGGCGATGAACTTTTTTAGCAGATTCGGATATTTGAAAATCTCGAATATGTTACCATGTTGATTGCCGGTATCGTCTGCCTGTGAAGTAGTTTCATTATTGATTTGCATCAATTGTGGATCCAACAGCACATTTTGCGACAAAATATTAATGTGATAACGAAAGAAGCGTGATTTTGTTTCTGCTGTCTATTGAAAACGCATCCTTCCAACGTAGACTTGTAAACACAGAACATTAATGTGAATATAGAATAGAAATAGAAAAGCAAATTGCCTCCCTATCTCTGTGTGTGTGTGTGTGTGTGTGTGTGTGTGTGTGTGTGTGTGTGTGTGTGTGTGTGTGTGTGTGTGTGTGTGTGTGTGTGTGTGTGTGTAGACCTTCGTGCTATATTAATTAAGCTATATGTTGAATTTGGCTTTTAACAACGAAAAAGACTGTAGTGTACAATAAAAATAAAAAGTATCTTACCGAATAACGTTATTGCGTTCCTTCTGGTAGCAGCAGATATTACCTAAGGCGCAGAACTCAAATAGCAATACTCAACGTGAGTCTCTGTAGGATCTTATATATGCCGGTGGCATCTTAATGATGCAAAATTACTCATCCGTTTTAAGGGGCTAATTAATCTCAACAATCCACACCGCAGATGAGGGGCGGCCTAATAAGAAAACAAGGCAAAAAACCAGTCAACGCGCCGTGGCTAGTGTTAGTTGTAGTTTACATAGGAGGTAGAAGTGGGTGCGGCCGCATTATCTATATCTGGAGACATGCTTGGATAGTAACATCGTTGTTGTCGCTTTACTGTGCACAAATACGTGCGCTGGATGGATGTAGCCAGCGTGAATTCAATGCGTGTAACAAGGTTACTCAGAATAAGACGCAGCGTCGTGGCTGACGCGGTGTGTGGGAATGGACATCGCCAACGTTGTTGTCGCTTGTCCGCGTCTATCGCTGACGATCCTTGTTTTCACTTACTACTATACTCTGTTCTAAACTACACGTCGCCGGCGTGGTTGTGCTACCCCAGCCATATTTTAATTGCAATATAACATAATATTGGCAAATAATTCCCCAGCACGGGATGTTCAAGCTAAATGCTTACAAGCTTATGACATTCATATTTTATGTACACATTTCACTGGTGGTATGACATTGGCATTGAAAAACAAATAATTTATTCTGTCGCAAACAGTTTTGGGTTCTTATTGACGACTTATTTTCTAACAGCTACTGAGGTAATGAATTAGACATTATACGTTGAGAAATCTCATGTCTGTCTCAGGAACTGCTTCATGATCCAATGAATGAACTGTCTCCGGAGTGGGTTCGTTCATTGTTCACTATTGACAACGAATCCTAACGTTTTCTCACTGCGTTAACCATAACGCTAACACATTTCCAACCTAAATGAATTACAGACAATCGCATTTGACTCTCTAACCTCTAATAAACTATGCGAGCGTCCACGCGACTCCTGACGGCCGAGTGGATTCTGTGTGTGTATGTGAAATAGGGACGTGCTCGTCATCCGCATGGAAGGTCAAATAGCGGATAACGCTCACGCATGAATATGCAGGCAGATTCCGCTATTCGGTACATTATATCTTGCCATTTTATAATTTCGTCCCCTATCTCTAACATTATACACCTATAACATCTTATTCGTTGGCTCTGTATATGGACTTACTTTGCTTTGCTATTTGAATTCTTTGTAGTTTTCAACAAATACTAGACAGGTAAATTTCGGATTAATGTATTTTAATATTATTTTTGCTTTTTAGCGTGTTTCTCGTGATTATTCAAGTACATGTTTTGCAAGAATTGCAATAAACGTTGTAATGTGCGCATAAACGGTTTAAACATATTTTTAGCGTTTTATTTTCATTATATTTTTAACTATTATTTTGCGTGGTGCAAATGGTTAAAACCTATGTTATACGTTGCGCTATGAAATTCGTACAATTCGCCGTGTTTTCATCACCAATTAACCCTAAATTCCAATGTATTGCTATTGATAGACGTTAAATGGCTATATATCAAGAAAGTCCAAGTGAAAGGTCAATGATTGATGAATAACTCTACACGTCATGGTATACTTTCTGTGCATATTCCTAGGCGTATATAGGCCCTACATTCATAAACCAATCGAAATATTAGCTAATATACTAGGGAGTACTACATGGGTGCTAAAATGTCGTAATAACTTTGGCGAAATTTACGCAGTAAATGTAGGTTGATAATCGACAATTATCTATTGTCATAAATTTTCTATTGCATGGAAGGATAGCACCAGCATGCGTGTAGTTTGTTTCTGTTTATCGCCGTCCTAATAATCCCTTAATGACGCATATAAACAGCTCATAACCTAGCCTGTAAGAGGAGTGTGAGTAGTGTGATGGCTGTGTGTGTGATGTGTGAGCCTCGTGTGTTCGTGTGTGGTCGTCGTGGTGTGTGGTTGCTCTGTGGTCGTGATGTGTGTGGTGTGCTGTGTGTTCGGTGAGCGAGAGAGAAAGACACAGAAGAGACAAGAGAAGTGCATGCAGGATGCAAAAAGGCTGTGGAGTGCCTACCGAAATGACGCTGGCTTATTGAAGTTTGTGCAGTGGAATGTATGTGTACATAACAATATAGCTATATCGTTTGCCACCACAGATATAAAATATATTATCAATATGGTATATACTTGACTTGCGATACTTTATTTTGATCAAATTCAGTGATTCGATAGCAATACATATGGTTGTTATTAGTATCAAAATAATAATCATATTTACAATGGTTCATAAGCACATTAGCCCCCCTTTTAGATTACATTTGAATACAAAAATATTGCATATCAAATCACAATTGTTTATAATATATACATCTACGCTACTTAACGGTAACTAACCTTTATGTCTGTAATCTTTTAGGCTAATCATCTACTTAAATTAAAATAAAACATCTTATTATTACTACTATTGCTAATTCAATAGAACCAAGTAATTCGCATTGCACGACATATAATATATATGTCCAATAACCATACACGACATGTATATGCTTGTATAGTAAATATTATCAAGGAGACTATATTTCAAAATTTTTGAGCGATCAGAGGATGATTCGCGCAACAGATTATTTACATCAACACCGTTCCCATACGTTTACTGACGTGTCACGAAAATCCGTTCCAGTATTCATTTGAGTTTGACGCTTCACTAAAGACTTAGCTGTGATTACTTCAACTCCACTGGATCATAGGCCGATTATGTACAGCATCATTTGAGTATATCACACCACTATCATGCTTCGCTCGTCGCCTGGTCTTTATAAGATGACACACACCAGAATACTGAAATAGTTACTCATCAGGAGTTAATACTGGGAAAGGACCCGATCTTGTCATCTACCTCTTTGTCGATAGTCTCAAACGGACACAGCGAAGATTACGGTAATCAAGGCCAATGACAATAGACTGCCACAATAACCGCCTCCCACGATGGATATGCTACTTTAGGACATACAGACTCGCTGACCCATCATAGATTTATTTTGGATTTCTTCGTTTTCGTCGGCCGCTGTCCCGAACCAGCAAATTCCGCATCCGGATTGCTTCGCAGCATGATAGTGACGCTGTTTGTACACATCCATTCTTCTCTGACGGCTTCAGATTCCTTGGCTTGCATTCGTGCCGTTTCCGCGTTAATGTCTGTCTCCACGGCCTCACGTTTGTACCTGTGCACTCTGTCTCCATTGCACGTGGGCTGTTAAGAAAAAATACATGACATATAAAAAATCATGACCGATGCATATCATTATCAGGAGTAAAAAGTATAATAGCTTACTCGATGATATTATGTAGTTGCTCTTTATTTCCTACACCGCTTTGTGTTCTGTGTGCTACCTTCCGCTTTCTCTCCTCTCTCTCTCTCTCGCTCTCTGCCTCTCTGCTCTCTCTCTCTCTCTCTCTCTCCTCTCTCACTCTCTCTCTTTCCTCTCCTCTCTCGTCTGCTCTTATCTCTCTCTCTCTCTCTCTCTTTCTCTTTCTCTCTCTCTTTCTCTTTCTCTCTCTCTTTTTCTTTCTCTCTCTCTCTCTCTCTCTCTCTCTCTCTCTCTCTTTCTTTCTTTCTCAATCAAATTGTATCTCTATTGTATATCTATGTTTATCTATGCATTTTCCGTCGTCTATCAAATAACGAACGTGCCGTTGTAATATATAAATATGGTGTGTAACTTCTTATAAGCTATCGGTAGACTCACCTGGTAACAATTGTGGTAACACACGTTACATTGGCATTGGAAGTACACGTTTTCCTCGTCCGGGAACCGGAATGCTCTAAAGTGGAAGAACCATGCCGTCTGGCCCGACTGCAACTTGCGCGTGTGGATTGGTTCACCGACCAGCCTTTTATTTGCAGAGCATCTGAAAAAACATTTAGAAAATATTTTATTTATTATTCTATAATAATAAGGCAGACTGAGACTTCCTACTTACTGAAGTCCAATAATCAAAATTTAAAAAATGCATAGTTCATGTAAAGTTTCAAATTATATATTGTGTTGACAAGCGTGCATGTACATATCATACGGATATATGAAATTTGCATGACCATTTTCTCAGGCTATAAAATGGTTTGTGTTATTAAAAGAATCCATACATAATACATGATACGATGGTTAGTTGAGAATTAAATAGATAAAGTGAGACACTGAAGCTTTCAACATAAATATAAGTAAGTATATATACCCGTCGTCATTGATCAGGTCAACCGTTGTATGCTTCCCACCGTAATGGTCGAAACGATCGTAAGCATAGCAGTTGCTGACACTCAGGTCGAAGTAATCTGAAGCAGGAAATTATTCACATATATACACACACACAGATACATACATATATATATATGTTAGATTTATATATACATATATATATATGTTAGATTTATATATAGTTAAGATAAATTACTGTGTCAATGTTTACTATAAATGTCTAAGCTTAATTATTTACAACATATTTTCCCCAGAATTTCCATGTCAAGCGAAGCAATATGTTTTCAATATCGGTTCATGAAGAATGTATACTTACAACTGTCATGCAGATATACGACCAGGGTAGCAGTGTCTCCGAGATTCAACTCGCTGGTTCCGCCGTCCAGTGGATCCTTGCCCTTGACGATTTGCATCCAGCAGGAAGGCAGTGCAACTGTTGCTGTCTCCAAGGTTGAAACTTCGTGCGATAATCTAAAAGGACGAGTTAAATAAATGAAACGTTCTAAATGATTAAACTCATATACTTATTATGAGCCTTTTTTTTATATCAGAAAGATATGAGCCATGTAGTTAGTGCGCGCGGGCGTGCCTGAGCATACGAAAGTTTAAACTTTTTTCAATCGTCTATGATATCGAGCTATATAAAGACCTAACTAATTATTCAACCATCATTAGTATTATAAACATTATAGCAAACATGTAATATTATACATAATTTACATATGATGTGAGCGCACTTGTGTTCGTGCATGCGCGCGCGAATTTCTGTGAGCGTGCTTATAATAGAGATAGTGCTTACGGGACTGCGAGATCGTAGTTCACAGTTCTTGCTCTCATTCCGCTGAATTCACACCTGACTGTGTAAAATTCGTCCAAGCCATCCAAGAATCCCCAGTCTTTCTTCATAATGACGATTACATTCTCAGCTCGGTGTGAAGCGTATTCTTCGTCAGACTGTCGTACAGAAAAGCATTAACATAAGTATAGCTATCGTGTTGCAACACATGAAATTGCATCGATGACAATTATTATTGGCATGATCGTTAACAGCGTCAATGTCATCATGTTTATCGAGGTTACTAGTGACGAAATTATCGGCATTGTCACAGCTTTAGAAATGATATATAACGTGTTCCTTGAATCATCAAGATAATAATATAAATATACGAACCATCGCTTTGTTTGTTGTTCCACATTTTTCCATTGAGATGTCAAAGTGCACGAACTTTGTCCCATCTCCAGACACCCTGCATGAGCTATCGCCGTAGTGATTCCTGGTGTAGACAACTCCGTCAAATCCGTGTTCAAATCCTAGCTTCACCTTCATCTCATGGTCGTAAATGTCACAGTTGACATCAACATCTGCAAATTAAGCCAAGATTTAATTGCAATGTCGTTCGAAATGAATAGCATTGTCGAATTTATACGTTAAATTGTGATATCAAGCTATGAATAGGCAGAATGATACGTGAATAGTCAGATAAAGAGTGGAATGTAAAATGCTAAACACGAAATCAACTATCCTACTTTCGTGGAAATTGATTTCATAGTTAAAACGACGAGAGAATTGTGCTAATTAGCAAATACATACCAACGAGTTTGTTATCTTCTGGCTCCTCGGGCAGCCATGGGTCATAGGTAGTTGTCTCATAATCGTGATGGTCTGGATATTCAGTGGTCGTGTAGTGATCGGGATATGGTTCCTCAGTGGTCGTGTAGTAATGCTCAATGTATGCTTCGTCAGCCCACGAAAGCACAATCTATATACGACGAATAGAACTAATATTACACACCGTTTGGTCGCATTCATTTTGATTACATAGACTAATGGTTGGTGTTTATAGAGCTTGTGTATTTTTATGCAAAACATTATGGTAGACGTACCTACTTTCAATTAACATGAAGAAAACAGCATTAGACAGAAATAATTCTTACCATGCTCAACAATAGTAGGATTATTTGGCGAGCCATCACTTCCTATCGTACGTTCAGGTCTATACCTGCAAAGGTAAGACATAAACCGTGCATAAAAACGTGAAATCATGAATTTATAAAGAACGTAATTATGATTCAGTCGCGCTATATCTACCACATACTGTTGACCATGAATAACTTCCCTAGTAACGTGACATAGTTTCACTGGTCACATTGATATTGACCACCCATACGAAGCCGTGATATGGACCAATCCAATAATCACATAAGCGAATATATCAATCCGTAAAAAATGTAATATAGTAATACGACCGTCAGGCTTTTTAAAAAACGTTTTAAAAATGTTAAAGAAAATGTTAGCAAGAAAGATGCAATCATGTGTGCACCAACTCAATCCTTCTCGCTATATTTGTTACAGATATAGCTAGAGTTCCACCATGAAGTTACGCGTAGAATATAAGATACGTGAAGTACAGTATATACATATAAGTTCACACTAATACATGCCTTTGCACATCCATAAAAAACAGTGCATCATGAAAACGTGAGCTAACTTCACTTACCGAATGAGTGTTTCTGTGTCGAATTCTCCCTGGCAGCTGCAGACCTGAGATCAAGTACGGAACTCGAATCACGAGCAGCATCTTATATAGCTCAGCGACATCCTGATGATGCGGAATTAGTCATCCATCGGATGCCCAAACAATAATTATGCTTACATACATCCTATTCGTGCAATGTTCGTAACCGGTTTTTTGCGACAATAAACGCGCATTCATGAAGAAATTCCGACGCCGACAAAGTAACGACGCAATCGCGTGCGCATACAAAAGCGAGTCAGCGTCTAAACAACAAACATATTTGCGATGAGCTTGTCTGCTAATAACGATCGCGTCGGCCAGCCTGCCGACCGTGAGAGTCGCGGACGGAGCTGTTGTCGTTTGGCTGCGTCGGTCGTTGTCAGCGATTGATGGGAAGAGAATAGTTCTTCACCTGTCAGTTTGCATCACTGCATGCGTGTCGCGTCACGTCATGTCTATTCGCTAGGTTTTGAGACGACTCGATTAATTGCATCTACATTCCAGAATTGTGTACATTCAAGATGCAGTAGTTACGCTATGCGTGTATAAGTGAAAAGATTCACCTAAACCATATGCAAAATGGCGGCTGCGAGATGAACATAATTGGCTTTTACATATCCGCTACATCATCTGCTGAATCTTCCCGTATTACTCTTGTATACCTGCATTATATTAAGAGCTCACAATAGAGATGAACTCTCTATTATGAGCTCTTGATTATATATAACAGTTTATACAGCATCTAGCAGCAGTTTATCTAAGTAGTATATGCGTAAGCCCATCTAAGTGTATGCACATTTCAATATTTTGCGAATAAATCGTATATTTCTGTTGATTTGTCCCTGTTAATTTCCATATGGCGGAGGCAAGGTATCAAAAGTTAAATAATAAAGTCGTTTTCATTGTTACATTGATAAACCAAGAATCGGTTATTACAACTTATCCCAATTATAGTTTCTCCTTAAAATGCGTTCTATGAGGATTGAACGAATGAATTGTTTTTCTACAAACAAACACAATATCACCAGGATATTACGACAAAAAACACAATATATATTAGAAGATATAGTGTGAGAGCTAACGATATATTAGTAAAATCAAGAAACTCTGCGTAAATATGGTGATTTGCTGATTTGGGATTATTTTGCAACGTGATGCCTGCGTATAAACACTGCTGGCCGTACGCACGTAGGCGCGTTGTACTCTAACGCTTACCGACGTGTATTTTCTTACCAACGCAACAATTCACGTCCGCCTTCCTAACGAGCAACGCTTCGTCGAACCCATCCCGCGATAAGGGCCATCAGGTCGGAATCCGCTCCCACATCCGTAACCGTTGACGCGTCTTTGTGTCGTCACCGCTCCCAGGGTGAGGCGTCAACGAGGTGAACGCCGCCGCGGCTGCGTGTTGTCGTTGCGGATTGTGTAACCTATGCTGTGCTCGGCGTGGCCTGTTTACACCGTACGCGAGCGCGGCGCTTTCAAGTCACCTGTATTGAAGAATTACACATGCGCCTATATACGAGTACACGCAAACGCGCGCTCGCACGCACATACACACACGCGCGTATATACGCACATACACACACACCCACACACATGCAAACACAAACACACGCGCGCGCACACTCACA
>NW_014577178.1:165623-175524 GCF_000485595.1 Priapulus caudatus | reverse complement strand
TAATTATACATATAATATATATATATATATATATACGAAATAGAACATAGAAATAGATGGTTCTTATATTTTAATATAGGCCTATTAATATTTATATTTAATATTTGAGACACCTTATTTCTCTATTTATATATGTGTGTGGGGGCGTGCATGCATGCGTGCGTGCGTGTGTGTATGAGAATAAACACTATATGTCTATATTGTATATATATTATATATATATTATATATTGTCAACTACATTTCGTTTGACAAATACTAAGCGCGTGCGAACACACGTACACGTACGTAAGTTCTACGAGAAATCTATACGACGGTTATGCGCCTTATACTTAGTAGGCCTAACGTGAAATATTTGTATAAACTTTGCTCACGGCAGTTTATTTATGAACAAGACAAAACTAAAGCCGAGTAACATGATGAATAAGTAGACTACCCTAAACTTTTTTTTAAAGTTCAATTTTCAATTTGAACGTTTCTCATGTAATATACGATACAGCCTTGACATATTCAACATATCGGAGAATCAATTCATTTCGTGCCAAAATATAAAGGGGTTTCCTAATAGTTAACGTGTACTACTATGGGCGGATTTACCTGAAGGTCACAAATACGTGACGCATATATGGATTTTCACGAAAGGCCGCGCGCGCTTGTGCGTGTGTGTGGTGTGTGTGTGTTCTAAGTAGGCATGTAAGATGTATAATGTCAACAAAATAATAGTTGGGGCATATCTTGGACATGCACAGATTGAGACATTAAAATTAAAAGTTCTTACACTTGAGTTTGTGACATCGAGTAAAATTTAGATGGAATCATAATACTTTTAGCCAAAATATTTAATTGGTATACGTGAACAGAGATCTAATAGCATATATCAATACCATAAACCAATCCTGGCAGAGAGGATGCCTTAATAAGATTAATAGGCAGTGCCGGAGCCGGAGCAATTACTGGGCGGGATTCCATAAAAAATCATGTACATTTTTATGCTCTCTAGTGATATAACCTGCTCAACCTCCTTCTCGTTCCACTCTTCGTCCTTCTTCCCTGCCACCTTCCCTCAGTTCCTCGCTCCTCTCTCAATCAGCAAGCTATAATTACATACTTTTCCTTTGACCGTACTGCACGTCTGAAACGATGATCGCGCATGCGCAATATCTCACGAGAAGAAGAATATTTTTCAAACATTATGAATTGAAAATAAAGAGGGGTTATCCTAGCATTATCTATATGATAAAATTTCATCAGTAGACCTTACATCAGAAATAGGAAGCAGACCTTGCATGTAAGGTCCCCTCTGCATATACAATTAAGTACGTAACCTGGCTATACGTTACTGTTTTAGCGCATGCGTCATATCTCGCCAGAGGAGTTTTATTTTGTGATGAAAACGCATTTAGTATGGTCAGGGGATATCTCATCATAGGTTTCTGTAATAAATTCTCATCAGTAGACCTGTGTTAATAGTTAGGAGAGCGCCCTTGCCTGTAGGGTACAAAACTCCTACTTTATACCCGCCCTCCCTTTCCTTCGTCTTAATTGCCGCACGCTCAGCTTCGCTCTCCTTCCACCACCCCTCGGCTGTCTTCCCTGCCACCTTTTTTTAGTTTCCCACCCCTCTCTCCCTCAGCCAGCTATATTTACGTACTTTTCCTTTGACCGTAGGTCTGAAACGGTGCTTGCGCATGCGCAATATCTCTCGAGAAGAAGAATATCTTGCAAACATTATTAATTTAAAATGAAGAGGAGTTATCCTAGCATAGATTTATATGATAAAATTTAATCAGTAGACCTCACATCAGAAATAGGAAGCAGACCTTGCATGTAAGGTCTCCGCTGCATATACAATTAAATACATAACCTGGCTACGTTACTGTTTTAGCGCATGCGCAATATCTCACCAAAGTAGTTTTATTTTGTAATGAAAATGCATTTATTATGGTCAGGGGCTATCTCAGCATCGATTTCTGTAATATATACTTATCAGTGGACCTGTGTTTATAATTAGAAGAGCGCCCTATCCTGTAGGGTGTAAAACCGCTACTTCATCTTCGCCCGCCCTTCCCCTGGTCTCCCTTGTCGCACGCTTAACCTCTTTCTTCTTCCACCGCCCTCATATATTTTCCTTACTGCCTTCGTTCCGTCTCCTACCCCTCTCTCCCTCAGCACGCTATATCACGTACTTTTATTTAGGCCGTACTGCAAGCCTGAACCGCTGCTCGCGCATGCGCAATATCTCTCGAGAAGAAGAATATTTTGCAAACATTATGAATTTAAAATGAAGAGGGGTCATCTTAGCATAGATCTATATGATAAAATATTATCAGTAGACCTCACTTCAGAGATAGGAAGCAGACCATGCATGAAAGGTCCCCACTGCATATACCAGTCAGTACATAACCTGACTACATTAGTGTTTTAGCGCATGCGCAATATCTCACCAGGGGAGGTTTATTTTGTGATGACAACGCATTAAGTATGGTTGGAGAATATCTCAACATAGGTTTCTGTAATAAATTCTTATTAGTAGACATGTGTTTATAGTTAGGAGAGCGCCCTATCCTGTAGGGTGTAAAACCGCTAATTCATCCTCGCCCGCCCTTCCCCTTGTCGCCCTTGTCGCACGCTCAGCCTCTTTCTTCTTCCACCGCTCCTCAGATATTTCCCCTACCGCCTTCCTTCCGTCTCCCACCCCTCTCTCCCTCAACAAGCTATATTTACGTACTTTTCCTTTGGCCGTACTGCACGTCTGAAACGGTGCTCGCGCATGCGCAATTTCTTCCGAGAAAAAGAATATTTTGCAAACATTATGAATTTAAAATGAAGAAAGGTTATCTTAGCATAGATATATATGATAAAATTTCATCAGTAGACTTCACTTCAGAAATAGGAAGCAGACCTTTCATGTAAGGTCCCCGCTGCATATACCATTAAGTACATAACCTGACTATTTTACTGTTTTGTGAAGGGAAATGAACAGGCTTTCCAACGATACCAAATGCAATAATAATCATGCAGGTATAATAGAGATATCATCGAGTAAACCTGAATTTCCGAACCTTTTGAGGA
Organism: Priapulus caudatus; assembly: GCF_000485595.1. Lineage (NCBI taxonomy): Eukaryota > Metazoa > Priapulida > Priapulimorpha > Priapulimorphida > Priapulidae > Priapulus > Priapulus caudatus. Next base: position 172,453 of record NW_014577178.1, on the reverse strand, counting down.
GTGTACATTCAAAATCTCCAAAATCAAAAAAAAACCTTTAGCAGTTTACGGGTTAAGAGATACAGGGTCAAGACGGTATTCGCAGTGTCTTTCATTTCAGATACAGTGTAAACAGTGTTTACATTAAAGGTAGTAGCCCTAATTTGCGCATCCTCCCAATTGCCATAAATTTTCATTTGTAGATGCCAATTGGCATCAAGATATTTTCCTTGAGTTCTCAAGGCGGATTCCAGTCTTTTTTTGTTATTCTCAGACTTCAGTATCCGTAAAAAGAAACATGTTTCACTCAGAGAATGGTTGTAAGTCCAGTACATGTGAAAAGTATCAAGTTTAAATTTTGTTTTGACATAAATGAGATACATAAAGATATCATAGTTGAAGCTACCATACTTTAAAACGTTAAATTATAAATATATTGTTTGCCCCCCCCCCCCTATCCTCAAAATGGATCGAAGACCCTGATGAAATACAATCAACGAAATACACGAAGAAGTCAAAAAAACATTATTTGAAATGGAAAGTTTTGAAAATTCATCGACCTATAGTGATCAGATGACCTAGTTTATGGCATGTAAACGATACAAACAATAGTTGATACTTGCAATTAAAATGCGCAAAAATAAACCTTTTAGTCTTTAGAGATCAAAAATACGAAAAGTTTCTACCGTTGGGACGGAGGATACCCCCCTCCCAGCTCCACCCTCGGCCGCTTCGCTCCCTCGCAGGCTCTTGAATCATTGAAGGATTAGGGTTAGGGTTAAAAGGACCTGTTTTTTAAAGGATTAAAAGGACCTTGTTGGGAAATAATATACAAAATGAATGAAAAAGCCACAATAGCAGTTAAAACACCTGTAGGATTATCAGAAACATTCGAAATAGATGAAATAGTGCGTCAAGGGACCGTGCTAGGCCCAATATTATGTTGTATCACGTTAGACCAAATACATAATTATGGTACACCGGTATATATGTATGGGAACTCAATAGAAATCACGCCTCTTTTATATATGGATGATATCCTGGGAATTGGGAATTGGGAGACTATGACAAAAATGGCACAAGCGTGTACTAGGCTGGCGGAAGAAAAATTACTACAATTTAATATGAAGAAGACAAATATATTGGAAATAAAATTTGGAGGACCAAGCAGCAAAGGAAAACAGATTCCTCTCGGAGATCAAATGATAAAAGGATGTAGGGAATATACATACTTAGGCGAGATTTTAAGTGAAAAAGGAGGATATAAAGAAATGATAAAACACAGAACAGATAAAGGTCGATTTATGATGAGTGAAGTCATATCTATGGCTAATCAACAAAATTTTGGAAACTATGCGATGGAAGCACGGGTTAAACTTTACGAATGCACTGTAGTGCCGTCACTACTAAATAATAGCGAAACTTGGACCAATCTCACTAAAGAAGAGGAAAAAATGGTAGAGAATTTCCAAAATGAATGTTTAAGAAGGATACTCCAAGCACACAGCAAAACACCACTAGAGGCTCTAAGAATAGAAATGGGAATAATTCCAATAAAAGATAGAATAAGTTATAAAAAGTTAATGTTATTGCAATATATTATTAAGTTAGAAAACGATAGATTAATGAAAAGAGTATTTTTAGAACAAATTAAAGAAATTGGAAGTAATTGGGCAAATGAGGTTTTAGAAATCTTGAAGGAGTATGACATAAGTATGTCACTTATGACTATTGGTTCGAAACATAAGAAAGAATGGAAAAAATATGTGAAGGAGACTATTTTAAAAACAGTAATTATGAGAGATACAATGAGGTCTGGTGAGAAAACAAAAACAAAAATGATAAATATCGAAAGCTATGTATTAAAGCCATATATGACAAAACTGTCATTTGATGATGCATGCCTTGTGTTTAGGTGTAAGACGTGCATGATTAACTTAAAAAGTTATTTTAAAAATTACTACAGTAACGATATATGTGATTTGTGTGACGAAAAAAAAAAAAAAAATTTGGAACATTTATACTCGTGTAAGATATATAGAGGGTATAATAAAGGGGAACGGGTAGAAGATTGGAAAAGTGATTACCCAAAAATACTAAAACCAGCACTAGAATATGTTAGGAAGGCATTATCAATTAGAGAAAGTAAATTATAATGCTAACTTGTAGACAGAATTTCCTTATCTACAGGATTTCCCCGCACATTCCAAGAGAATCTGTGCCTTGTGAAATACAAGAGAGGGACCCCAAGATACAAGATACAAGATACGTCTGGTCCCCCACTTTTTAAAATGGATTTGCGTCCCTGCCGTGGGTACATGACCTCGCTTCTCTATGCGCGACAACTCGTGGAGTCTACGTCACACGAGAAACGAATGTTACGCCCAGACAGGTCAAGAGCAACGGCGAAATATTATATTATATCAAGAGCGTATAAAGAAGGCTTCATTATACGCTCTTGATTATATCTAGCTGGGTATTGAGCTCCTTCAGTCCTTGGTCTAAAGTAAACCAACTAATTCTATGATATGGTAATAAACAAAATTACATACCAATTTGGCCGTTCAATTAAATAAGAAGTACCGTCATTATTGTTTCTTATTTTGTAAATGGGAAACAAGATTTATACAAAAATATATTGTTCCCAAAAATGTAACCTGACTACGACGGTGACGTTGAGTATATTTTCGGATTGGTGCGTAAGGTGGCAGCACCGATTACCAGAGAAGGAAGAAATATATTTTCGTTAAGATTGCAGAAGTTCTCTCTTTGAAAGCTTATTACGTACTATGACAGTGCATTAACAATGATAAAAGCAATACTTGTTTTCAATAACCATGGAAAGCCACGATTGATAAAATTCTTCCAGTATTATGTAAGCCTGCTGTAAAATTCTGATGTTGCATGTCAGAGTCAGTACCGCTCAGTCATAGGGTCTACGACTCTATGTCCCCCAGGTTACTGCCGGAACGTACCCTGGGTACGGTCCGGTATACCGGAACGTACCCTGGTCACTATTTGATATGGTTAGGGTTAGGATTAGGGTTAGGGTTAGGGTTAGGGTTAGGGTTAGGGTTAGGGTTAGGGTTAGGGAGTAGGCGTAGGCGACTCCCTAGACTCGTTAGTGGAGTAGGCGAGGTACGGTCCGGCATATTAGATAGTACCAGGGTACGTTCCGGTATACCGGACCGTACCCAGTGTACGTTCCGGCAGTACCCCGGGGGACCCTCTCAGCGTCAGTACCACCACCACTCACCAGTACGACAGTAGGCCTACTACTGCAGTACAGTACTGGCTGTATCCTGTAGTGACAGTCACAGTGTAATGTGTATTTACTCCGACATCTCTGTTTTAGTCCATTGCCATTGGACTGTGAGGAGTTATCATTGTGAGATTACGAGATTAGTTGGCGTGTCTGAGTCAGCTTTGCTCAACCCTTCCATTGTTTCTTGAAGCTACCAGTGTAGCACTGGTAGCGATTCGGCATTCGCGCCACCACATTGGTGGTTAGCTCTAGTACTATAGCCTGCGTACAGTTGCCGCAGGGCTATAGCCTATAGAACATTTTATGCTAGGTTTCGCAACTTCACCTGTACCTCAAAGCTTCCACGAAAAATCGCTCACAAAATGCAAAATGATCGGGCTTTTTAACACTTATCTATCTACATGGACATCTCGCCTATCTTTTTGAACACTTTCCACAACTTTACATCATGTATTTATGCATTTATTCCTCAAAGTGCTAGCACTACTTGCGTTTCGTTTTGAATTGCTGTTGTGTACACGCGTGACGTCACTCGAAATGTAGACAAAACACATGGGCAGCTATAATGCAGCCTATTACATTTCGGGGGACGTCACTCGTGTACACAACAGCAATTGAAAACGAAACGCAAGTAGTGCTAGCACTTTGTGGAATAAATGCATAAATACATGGTGTAAAGTTGTGGAAAGTGTTCAAAAAGATAGGTGAGATGTCCATGTAGATAAATAAGTGTTAAAAAGCCCGATCATTTTGCGTTTTTTTAGAGATTTTTTGTGGAAGCTTTGGGGAACAGGTGCAGTTGCGAAACCTAGCATAAAATGTTCTATAGCCCTGCGGCAACTGTACGCGGGCTATAGTGCTAGAACTAATTGATGGTTATATGGGAAACTACGTAGGAACCCAGTGGCAGTATATAAAGATACACAAGCCTCTCGATTCGATTCGGTTCTCGATATTAGCCTCTCGATTCGATTCCTTCGATTTGATTCCCAAAATATTGAAATGTTATCTTATTTTTAGCTCATCTGACATAGTCAGATGCAGCTTGTAGAATCGCATGATCGTCCGTGCGTCCGTGCGTCCGTACGTCAACAGTTTGGCACAAATCTTAAGCCGCTCGACGTACGGTCCAAATATTGGGGACGTGGGGGGGGTAATCCGAAAACGATTTGGGATGTCGAAGCTGGGGTCAAAGGTCAAAGGTCAAGAGGTGTAAAAGAAGGGGGAACATTCACTCCTTAACTACAAGGTATAGGGAGTAAATGCATAATTGCGGCACAATCTAAACGGCTCGACCTAGGGCTCGTGATAGTCGGTGTAATGAATCATGGTAGGAAAAGCCCTACTGCTGCCGAAATTGGAGGTCACAGGTCAAAGGTCAATGGGCCGGCACAGGCAGATTTTAGACATTTTCTGAGGACATGGTCTGACGGAGCGATTGAAAAACTTTTTTGTTTCAGCCGGTGACCTAGCATTTTTATGGCATTATTGAAAGGACCATGAAATCTACTTTCCTGCTGACATGCGAAGAGTAAGTGTCAGATAACCTTTTGACCCTCATGAGGAGGTTAAACATGGATTTGTTGACTGTCTGTTAGAAAGAATTTGACTGCCGTGTTTGCTAGTAGAATCGATACAATGCCTGCATGTATGAAGGCTACAATGTCACAGTGAAATTTCAAAAGCCTAAATTTGATTAAAGAAGGTTTATGCTCCTTAAATCGTTATAATTTCTATGGCATTCTGTACTGTCAGTATGTTACATGTAACGTATGCCAACTGCCAGTGGCTACTGCCAGTGCATGTGTTGGTGGTACTGTGGAGTTTTGTCCTGCCGTTAACTTGGTTACAGGTGGCAGCTCTCTATTGCAGCCTGTAGGTTGCGTAGGTAAATGGATGAGTGCTTACCTATTATGTCTTGCAGATAGTTGTGGCTACTACGTATGATGGGAGCTTCCATCTTTAATCTGAAGACACTTAAACGTACGCGCCATCTCGTGGCAACTTTCATAACGATCCCAACGAACATTCTTTGAGAAGGTTCCTGATACCATCCCTGTGCAATTCCACTGTTTCGGCGTGTATGTGAACACTATTTGGGACTAACAGGGTTTACTAGAATCCCACCACTCCACCACAGAGTCACCGCAGTAGACGTTAGATGAGCGCTGTCGCTCTGCGGCACTTGTTTATATTTTCATTATTTTGCAATAATACATTATTAGAAATTGCCAATGAATACTAAATGGTGAATAGACTAGAGAGTCTAGAGAGTATGTATACACTGCGCAGCCGCTGAGTAACATTGGTGAGTAACACTCCACAGTATATAGCGTAGTGCCGCCATCTATTGGAGGAAAAAGTGGTATCGAAGTGGAATCGAAAATACAGGGAAAAATATCGAGGATCGGATCGAGGGAAGAGAATCGCGATCCGATTTTGGTGGATTGTTACAGCCCTACTAGTTATGCACTCTAAGTCTAACCCATGCGAGAGTGAATAAAATGGGGACCACTGTATTATACTACAGTGACTTTATTTGCAAAAATTCGAATCTCAGACTAGATTATTTTGATAATTTCTTGCTAAACATGCCACTATAGGCACTAAATATGTTTGCAGAATGAGGAAGCGCAGCAGAACATAGTGCGTGAGACATTCCAGCTGGTATCAAAACGTGATGACAGTGTCTGCAACTTCTTGGAAGGTGGCAGGTAGTTGGATTACAAGTTGGAAGATAGGAATATATATATATGCTGATATACAGTTCTATAACCACTCACGAATTAATCTACAGTGTCAGGTTTATACTGAACTGATTTGAATTCTTGGTTTTCTTGGATAGTGATGTTTTATGGTAATTATCGTTTTGTTTTAATAGTTGTGCATGTTTTTTTCAGTCTCATAGGTGGTTCAGATTACAAGTTAATCTATAGGCACTATGCAACACTATACTTTGTTTTCTGTGTTGACTCGTCCGAGAGTGAGCTGGGAATCTTGGATCTCATTCAAGTAAGTAACAGTGTTGTTATTTAACAGTTGGATCACGTGGATGTGTACAGCTGCAAAAATAATGTAATGGGTTTATATACGACTCGTTATAACAACTCAAATTTATTGCTAATTGGGTTTTGTTGTCAGAAAAAATAATTAGTGTTAACATTAGTCTTAACATTAACCTTTTCTTTTGGACTCTTGACAGAATCTTAGCAAAGTTACGAGTTTTTCATGCGCAGTGTATAGAGGTCCGTTCTACGGGAAACGTAATGTTAATGTTAACGTTAATGTTAAGACTAATGTTGACACTAATTTAGTTTCTGAAAATTGGACACTGAGTAGGGTATCTAACTATTGTCAACGTTCTTTCCAGTCTCCAAGACATGTTGTGTCCAACATGCCTTTAAAGCTAAAGCTAATTTGAGACATACCGTAAATCCTCCAACATTCCTTAGTTGCCTAATCTGCATGCGTTCATTTCCAGCTATGATTACTTTTGCCAATCCCAACACTGTCGTGCTGTATTTTCACAGCTTGATATATATATATATATATATATATATATATATATATATATATATAGTAAGTA
>NW_014577178.1:162372-165598 GCF_000485595.1 Priapulus caudatus | reverse complement strand
AGAGTGTCTTCAGATTAAACATGGAAGCTCCCATCATACGTAGTAGCAACAACTATTAAACGTACGCGCCATCCCGAAACAGTGGAATGCACAGGGATGGTATCAGGAACCTTCTCAAAAGAATGTTCGTTGGGATCGTTATGAAAGTTGCCACGAAGCGACAGCGCTCATCTAACGTCTACTGCGGTGACTCTGTGGTGGAGTGGTGGGATTCTAGTAAACCCTGTTAGTCCCAAATGTGTTCACATACACGCTGCGGCACTTGTTTAATAGGTTATTTTGTGAGGGGATGAGTAGATATTATTTCTTAAATTAATGGTGCAAATCATTTTGTTTTATTTCAGGTGTTTGTGGAAACTTTAGACAAGTGTTTTGAAAATGTCTGTGAATTGGACTTAATATTTCATGTAGACAAGGTAAATAATTTTTATTACCCAGTTCCTGCATACTGACATTTAGGATGTAACCGTAATGAAGTTTTTCCTTACCAAAATTAATATTATTGGTCAAAAATAAAAAAATATTAAATATAACATTTAGTGTTACTTGGTTCCTGTATACTGACATTTATGATGTAACCTCAATGTTGTTTTCCTTATCAATCTTGTTATTATAAATAAGCTAGGAAACTGAAGAACTGCTGTGCTAGTGAGATTGCTATATCTCAAATAAAAAACTGGATACTACATTACTGACATTGATTTTCATATAAAAATGAGGCAAATAATAGAGTGACAATAGACAGTCACTTCCTCACATGTTACAAACTTTACGTGTTTTCCTGCTAATTTAGCTGACTTAAAAATGTATGCCTACATCATGGTCACGATCATTTGCATACATTATGCATACATAATCAAATTTATTAGGCCTATGTTATTTTATAAGCTGAGAGAACCATAATAACATGCTTTTTGTTGCTGTAAATTTGACTAAATATTCAGATGCAAATTGTTTTCTAGGTGCAGTACATTCTATCCGAGGTTGTGATGGGTGGGATGGTTTTAGAGACCAACATGAATGAGATAGTCACACAAATAGAGGCCCAGAACAAGCTGGAGAAAAACGAAGTAAGTACAGAAATAACTAATAATGCAGAAACTGCAAGCCTTCCCATTTTCTTTACCCTTGCTTATACTTTAGATAATATAAATTGGCATGGTCAGAATTATTGTAATAGGGTGTGAAGATATACCCAAAGGGAGAAAAACATGAGTGGCTTGTTAAATTGGTTCTTCTTCGAATAATTTTAGACAAACTTAGTCTCACCTTTTAGGGTAGTACTGATCACTTCAGCTTGAAAATTATTTTGAGTTTGTGCTGTTATGGGCCATAAAACATTAAGTGAATAGCAAATGTATGCGTGCTATCTTGAGATTCGCAAGAATGTAATTTAAAAATACTCACACCATACAAGTGCCTGTAGTTACCTGACACTAATTTTTAGCTCACCTTGACATCGTCAAGCTGAGCTATTGCCATGGGTCGTCGTCTGTCCGTCCGTCCGTCAACATTTCGCTACGGTCAATGATAACTCAGGAACCGTTTGACCCACGCATATTGTTCGGAATACGCAGTTGGTAAACGCGCTTCACACACAGCACAGCACACGCACGCACGCCACGCACGCATGCACACAGCACGCATGCACACAGCACGCACACACACACACGCACGCGCACCACGCCACACACACACACACACACTTCCCTCTCTCTCTCTCTCACACATGCACACACGCACACGCACGCACGCACGGGCACACACACACACACACACACACACACACACACACACACACACACACACACTCTCTCTCACACACACACATGCCGCACACGCACCACGGCACAGCAGCACACACATAACACACACACACACACACACAACACGCACACACAGCAACACACACGCGCGCGCGCACGTACGCGACGCACACCACGTTGCTACGTACACACGCTAGCATGCGCACGTGTACTGTGAACACGCACGCACGCACGTGTACGGCTGCACACACACACACACAAGCACACACACAACACCACACACACACACACAACACACACACACACACACACACGAGCACCGCACAACACACAACGCACGCACGCACGCACCGCACGCACACCTGCGTTACGACACACGCACGCACGCACGCTGTACGTGCACACAGCAGCACGACGCACACACGCCACGCCACGATACAGCCAACGCACGTGTACGTGCCACACGCACGTGTGCACGCCTATTGTACCGTACACACGCAGCGCACGCACGGTGACCAACGCACACGCGCGCACACACACACACACACGACACCACCACAACACACACACAATACACACCTCTCCTCACACACACACACATGGCCACACGCACACGCCACACCACACACACACCACACACACACACACGACACGAACACACACACAAACGGCACACACACACACACACACACACGACACACACACACGACACAACACAGCAACACACCAACACGCACGGCACGCCAGCACCGTGCTACGTACACATGCATGCAGGCACGGTCGCTACGTGAACACGCACGCGGCACGCCACGTGTACGTGCCACACACACACACGACGCACAACGCACGACGCTAGCACACGCACGTGTACGCTGCCCACACGCCACGTTGTGCACGCCTATGTACGTAACACACGCATGCACGCACGGTGCAACGCAACGCGCGCACACACACACACACACACACACACACACACGACACACACCACACACATTACACACCTCCTTCCTCCACATCACACACATGCGCACACGGGCCACACGCGACACACACACACAGCACAGCATTACAGCACACACACACACACACGCACCACACACACACACACAACGCGGCGCAACGCACGCAGCGGGCACCCCGTGCTAGCAGGCTGACACACGCATGCAGCGCACGTGATACCGTTGAACACGCACGCAACGCCACGCTGTACTGTGGCAGCACGCACACCACACAGCCAGTGCACACACACCACGCACGACACACGCACGCCACGTACACACGGCAGCGTGTACGTCGCCACAGCGCAGCGTTGCTGCACGCCTATGTCTTACGTACAGCACGCCACGCAAGCACGCTGTACGTGTACACGCACGCACGTGCTACGCTGCACACACAGCGCACGCACACGTGCCACACACACGTACGCACACTGTGCGCATGCACGCACGCACCCAGCGTCG
>NW_014577178.1:141253-162347 GCF_000485595.1 Priapulus caudatus | reverse complement strand
ACATGTTGAAATTGGGTTATAGTTGTTACTGCTATGCTCCCATATTAAACATCCTATTTTTTGAAGCACGCTAGTCGACGTACTTTCGAGCCACCGCAATTTTTTTGGCAAAAATGGGAATTGCCATTAGTCAGTTTCAGGTTCAACGGATTTTGTTCATTTTTGGTATGTGAATGAATAAGGGGCTAGGGTTTTTGATATTTTAAAGAAAAATTATGCAAATTAGGTATTTGGCAATTATATAGCATATTATATAGACCCAAACAGTCTGTTGGGTGTCACACTCGTCTGGTTTCGTTTTTACAAGATTTCAATTTGACATAGTCTTTAATGCCCAAAATTGGTATTCCTCTCGCACGCTGCGATAAAACGTCTAATATTTAGCAGTAAAGTTTTACAAACACATGTCGAACGCAAAGCATAACCTATTTATTTCAAACGTCATCGCTACAAAAGCGGTATAGGCGCCATGCTACGGTCACAATTGGTTTGAATTCAATTTGGTTTATAAAATGTATTATTGCGATAATACAGATGGCAACATCGTTTCTATATATGTATCGTCGATGGGTTGCCTCAAGTTAAACTGACTTCTTCTTACTCACATCATTTTGTGTCCTACATTTGTGGTGAGCTACAGTGGTCATTTGGACACCTTTCATTATAGACTGGTACCTTATCTCTCGAAATGTAATGACAGAGGTAAAAATAAATAGATGTAGAGATTAAGTACCGGTGCGATGGGCTCTTGCCGGGCAGTTTCTGTTAACATGTTTTTTTGTTAAAAAATATAACTTTTAATAAGGATTGCGTGTACATATTGGTGAAAATAGATGTGCGAGTGTTCTGATGGATGGTTAGCGATTCACTATGTTACACTTGGGTGTTAAATGCAAGGAGTACCAGTAAGTATCAGCAATGGTGTCGAGGAAAATGTGAAAAACGAGTTCGAAAAAATTTATGTGAGAAATCCTGCTTTAAAATGTTTGAGATGTTGGAGCCTATCAAGACGTTTTAATTGATATTTCTAAATTTTGATGAGTTTAACCCAGGAAAGCACCCTTTTCTAGGAACGAATTATGTTATCCGAAGATTTCTTGGTATTTTTAATATAGAATTTGTTCAAATTTGCGATTGGACCTTGCATACATAGCATGGGAATTTCCTAAACAATTTTGCAGCTGGCTATCTGGGAGCCACCAGCGCGGCTGGTCTCTGCAGTGAAAACATGGAAATCTCAGCAACAAATCAAGCAGACATAAAGCTTTCCAGACCTTCCAAACCTAAGAAACCTCTTCAGTTTAGCATGTTGGACAGAGTTTCGTCTGGCTGGCGCATCCATGATGAGTCCTGTCAAAATTTTTCTGAGACACCTCCATAGCCTTTTGTTAATAGTGCATCATATTTTCTGTAATTTTTATTTGTATTTTTGTTTTTAACCAAAGCTAAAGTCGGTTTTTATATGATGTCAAATAGTCAATTCCTTTATTATGCGGATTAGCTTGGCAAGCTACGGCACACAAATACGTTTGAAAGTTAATTTTTTGTTTGATAAATTTGTGTCCTGTGAAACAAATATAAAGATTATTTATTTCAGATTATTAATATTGTATATATAGATACTCCTAGCTAGTACAGTTGGCGTAGACATTATCCTGTGCAACAATTAATCAGTGTTCTTAATCTATACCTGGAGCCTACTGATTTTCATAAATTGTGTATAAATTATATTTATTTGTAAAACACATTGCTTTATATATTTATTGGATGTAATTTGGCGATATGTGATATAAGGAATTTGGGACATGCCCAAAACATTAATGTACAAATTGCTGTGAAAGCTTCAAATGATGATTTATGGAAAGCATCAATCTCTGTAATGTTATGTCCAAGTTTTGACTATAATACAGGTTAGCAGGTTTTCGGTAGTTCTCCTGTCGTAGTCTGTAAAAACGGCGTGTTCACGCACTAGGCCGGTTGAAAGAATCGTTTGTAGTTTCTCGCCCTTGTTCTGCTTGTTTCACCAGGCGGGCAAGCCCATCTAGCGTCAGGAACAATTATGGTTTTCTTTATGCCGTAAGGTTTTGGCTACTCAGAAAATAGCCTGCTCCACAAACATCTTAATCGGTTCTGCAGGAAGCGGAGGTTCAAATGATCTGGGTCTTGACATTGCAATGTAATGCATAATAATAGCTTATTTTCTTGCATTATATCAGAGCGTATAAAGTAAGGTATAACCTCTTTACATACGCTCTTGCATTATAATTCATCGTGTGCTAAGTAGGAGATTCAAGCCAGTTTTCGAATTTGTAGGTTCTGGATTCTCCATGCAAGGATCAGTGATACTCATGTATAGTGATGGATGGATGTGCAGTGCTTTTTGAGTAGAGTATAGATGATGTTTTGTATTGCCATGTTGATCATACTATTGTGACCTGGTGGAAGCGAATGAGCACTGTGGGGCAATTTTGCATTTTAGGTTTAACTACATTATTTAGATACCTGAGATTCATAAGCTTTCTATTGTTATATAGATATGGAAAAGTGGTCCTGGAAAAATGCAATATTTTAGGACCATTATAATAATCGAGAATATCATGCCGATTGAAAATTTCCTCTGAGAATTGTCTAAAATAAGGCTTGGAAAACTAATATCATTCACTGTATTATTAGCCGAACACTCCTTATACAATCATGTCAAATTTAAGCAGGTTTTAATAGAATTTAAAGACCGTTTTTGATTATACAGATTAAAAGTAACATTGGTAGATAATTGTTTTTGGGGGAGGGGGGAGGGGGGGGAGGGGGGGGATCACGTGAAAACGTGTCTAGGCGAAAATTAAAAAACTAATATTTTTTTTGTAAATGGATTGTAGCAAGTCGAAATGTGCTACTGTGCGACTTTACGCGACTCATTTGCTATCACGCGGTTCACCATATATGTTTCAATATATTTTAAGCGTTCAATTGTTATGCGTGAAGCGTTTCTTGTCACGGATGTTTACTACAATACATATACACATCCATGTCGTGTGCACGGTAGTCATGTATGGTCACGTTTACGCATACCATCAGTCTCTCACCGGTACTTCAATAGTACTTTCGTAAAACTAACTAAACGAGGATGGTCCGGCATCATGGCGAGTAGAGTGAAATTAGTTGAATCTGATGACCGTGGGTTTCAGCTTCACTTCGGTCGTTATAGGTGTTATGGAGCAGATCGTTTACCAATTATAAACTAGTCGTTTCACAAGTTAATAAGGATTAAAGAAAACATTTTACATGTTATAGTTCATTTCATCCGCCAGTGTAATGACGGTTACGCCATGACAAGTTGCCAGCAATTAAGTCATGTCACTTTAGCGTGCGCAGAACGTATTGTTTGCTCGGTAAGTCTACAATGTATATCATTAAATGCGATCACTGGGAATACAGTAGTGTGTATATTGTGAATAAGCGAAGGCGCTATATGTCATGCAGGTATGGTAAAAAAAATCCGCGCTTATGACATCTAGATATATGACATAAAGAATAAGTATCGCATTTTTATTTGTATTTCTCTATTCATAATGATAACTATCTGCTCTCAAGGATATTAAATTTTATCCCATGCAGAGCCTACGTGTACAGTACCGGGTTCGAACAGACAGAGAAAATTACTATACACGGAATAAGCTATGTTCAGGTTTGGCAATACAGGTCAGCTGTTAAAGTATGAACGCTGGGAGCTAGACAGTGGTAGAATTAGCCCCATACCAGACAGTAACGAAGTACGACTGACAACAAACAATAGGTAGGGTGGGTTACCTATGTGCGGTATATAACCACGTGCGTTCGGTAGATAGAGAGAGAGAGATCGGAGAGTACAGAGTGTAGCAGAGGACGAGTTATAATTAATAGACGATATTGGTCGAGTCAGCTACGGACTAATCAATAACGGCGTAGATTACTCAGCGCACCTCGGACTGTATGCATTCGACACCGTTATGGGCGGATGCATAAGTTAAGGGCTGTACAATTAAAGAGCATAACGGACTACGTAACATACATAGTTCGTGTTATGTTCTTTATTACCTGCAATTTAAATAGACGCTAGCAAGGGGTGAATGCACACACATCACGCGTAACCAACTATTACCGATTACCGGGGCTAGAAATAGACTTCTTGTATACGTTTTTTTTTCTTTAGGGAATAACTGTTCATGCGACTGGCTTATCAGACTGGATATACGCATAACTATAGCATATTTAGTTCATCTTTTGTATCCCGTATCCTTTTCTTATTTACACCTTCAGAAATATAAACTTGAATAAGGACAGTAAGCTGTAAGCTGGCCATACCAAGTTTGACCTTGCAAGAAATTTCGTTCGGAACGGAACGCACAAATCGCGCGAAGCGTCGTGATATCTAAAAACCCGCATAAAATTTATGGTTCAAGCCCGTATAGACCGAAGGCTCGATAGACCGAGGCCCTATCGACGGCGAAGTCGCGATAGACGAAGCCCTATAGACCGAACGGTCCGATAAGACCGAAGGTCCCGATAGACGCAAGGTTATGTGTTCAAGCGGTGTAAAAGATGCATTTTCGGAATACGCATTGGGGCTAAAGCGCTTCACACACACACACACACGGCACCGGCACGCACCGCACGCCATGCACACACCGCCACGCATGCCACAACACGCAGCACCACACACACGCACGCGCACACACGCACACACACACACACAACTTCACTCATGCTTTCTTTCTCGCACACATGCACCACACTCACACGCACGCACGCACGGGGCACACACACAACACACACACACACACACACCACACACACACAACCCACACTCTCTCTCAGCACACACACCATGGCCGCACACGCACCACGCACCACAGCACACAATACACACACACACACACACACAACACGCACACACACACACACACGCTGCGCGCCAGTACGCGACGCACACCAGTTGCTACGTACACACGCTAGCATGCGCACGTTAGTGAACACGCACGCACGCACGTGCTACGGTGCACACACAACACACAACACACACACAACACCACACACACACACACACGACACACACACACACACACACACGAGCACCGCACACACAACGCACGCACGCACGCCACCGCACCGCACACCGTGGTTACGACACACGCACGACACGCACGGTACGTGCACACAGCACACGACGCACACACGCACCGCAGATACAGCCACGCCACGTGTACGTGCACACGCAGTGTGCACGCCTACTGTACCGTACACACGCAGCGCACGCAGTGCAACGCACACGCGCGCACCACACACACACACACGCACCACCGACAACACACACACAATACACACCTCTTCCTCACACACACACACATGCGCACACGGCACACGCCACAACCACACACACACCACACACACACACACGACACGAGACACACACACAAAACGGCACACACACACACACACACACACGACACACAACACGAACAAACACAACACACCAACACGCACGGCACGCCACACCGTGCTACCGTACGACATGCATGCAGCGCACGGTGCTACGCGTGAACACGCACGCGGCACGCACGTGTAGCGTGCACACAAGCACAGGCGAGCGGGCGACGACGCACGAGTACACACGCACGTGTACGCTGCCCACACCGCCAGTTGTGCACGCCTATGTACGTAAGCACACGCATGCACGCACGGTGCAACGCACACGCCGCACACACAACGACACACACACACACACACACACGACAACACACCACACCATACACACCTTCCTTCCTCCACAGTCACATCACGCATGCGCACACGCGGGCCACACGCGACACACACACACACACACATTACAGCACACACACACACAACACGCACCACACACACACACACAACGCGGCGCAACGCACGCGACGCGGGGACACCCCGTGCTACAGCTAGCACACGCAATGCACGCGACGTGATACCGTGAACACGGCACGCCAACGCACGCTGTACTGTGGCACACCCACACCACACACGCAGTGCAACACACACACACGGACAACGCACGCCACGTACACACGGCACGTGTACGTGCACGAGCGCAGCGTGCTGCACGCCTATGTTTACGTTACACACGCCACGCAAGCAGCGCTGTACGTGTACACGCACGCACGTGTACGTGGCACCACGACACGCACGCCCACGTGCAGCACCACACTACGCACCACCGTGCGCGAATGCACGGCCACCGGCCCACCGCACGTCGTCGTATAGGGTCCCTTTTTCAATATTCGGTCATGATCGCGACCTTCGCGGGTCTATTATGGGTGCCGCTCGATTCAGATCATTCGGTCATATCGGGCCTTCGGGTTCTAGTACCCGGTCCGTTTCAAATATCGGTCTACTCGGACTTCGCGCTCTATCGCGGCCCTTCGGTCCTATAGGGCGGCCCCCCCCTAAAATTCGGATAACCTGAGCGTACTAGACACCGCTTTTGCCCATTTACACGCAAAACCACCACGAATTTGGACAGTAGTGGAGATGCTGTAATCCTTAAGTGTAGCAGACCCGTAACAGAAGGTTATCACGTTTAACGAGTGGCATGAATATCGTCACCAAGGTCATGAAATTACGGCGAGTACAACATAACTGTTTCGCCGCGCCATATATTTTTTACGTTATGTCGTTGGAGCTTATACTTATGCTAGGCCTGCCGACTGCCTCCCTGAGGCACAGCTGTTTTCTACCATTCTCCCTATCAACCAATATGCGGTGCGTACGAACGTGCGCGCGACCGGAGCTAGCTGTTCAGCCGCCTACCAAGGCCACAACGTGGCGGAGTGGGCCGAACACCAGCACTGTGTGAAAACACACTTTTGACTAACACCCGCATGCTGCACGATCGCTCGCCGCCTGTTAGGTGTCAGAGGTCGCCCGGAGGATACCTCGTCTCATTTTACACGATACCGCGCCGATTTGTCACTCGCGGATTGCTACCCTAGTGTACCAAACGTTGGCGACGGCCAGCGTTTCACGCCTACGACAGCGCATAACGTACGTCCGCTTCCCACCGCGGCGCCCGAAAGCACGGGCAACCATGCATCCCACTCTGAATGTCAGACTCCAGGTTGTCCGCCCGCGCTGATTTCGCACTCGCAAATCACCCATCGGAGCCCGGCGCGCCCGCGACACTTGTGAGTTGGAAACGCGATCCCTCTTTTGTCTATAGGTCCCTTTTCAATATTCGGTCTATCGGACCTTCGGTCTATAGGTCCCTTTTCAATATTCGGTCTATCGGACGGATTCGGACCTTCGGTCTATAGGTCCCTTTTCAATATTCGGTCTATCGGACCTTCGGTCTATCGGCCCTTCGGTCTATAGGGCGGCCCCCTAAAATTATAACCTGAGCGTATAGACACGCTTGCCATTTTACAGCAAAAACCACCACGAATTTGACAGTAGGAGTGCTGTAAATCTTAATATAGCAGACGTAACAAGTTACACGTTTAAAGTGGCATGAATATCGTCAAAGGTCATGAAATACGCGAGTACAACTAACTGTTCGCCGCGCCAATGATATTTTTCGTTTTGTCGTGGAGCTATATATGCTAGCCTGCCGACTGCCTCCCTGGGCACAGCTGTTTTTACCATTTCTCCCTATCAACAATATGGGTGCGTACGAAGTGCGCGCACGGAGCTAGCTTTAGCCGCTACCAAGGCCCACAAGTGGGAGTGGGGAAACCAGCATGGTGAAAACACATTTACTACACCCCATGTGCACGATCGCTCCCGCGTTAGGTCGTCAGAGGTCGCGGTACCTTTCATTTTACACGATACCGCGCCGAGTTTGTCACTGCGGATTGCTACCCTAGTGTACAAACGTGGGGAGACGCAGCGTTTCACGCTAAAGCAACACGTACGTCGCTCCCACGCGCGCGAAAGCCACGGGCAACCATCATCCCACTCTGATGTCAGGACTCAGGCGTGTCCGCCGGCGCTGATTCGCCACTCGCAGATCACACCATCGAGCCCCGGCCGCGACACGTTGTGAGGGGGGAAACGCGATCCCTCTAAAGACGTGCTGCGATATCCGGTGCCTGGTATTGAGCAATAGTTGAACAATTCGCAGCCGATGTGCCGCGCATTCGGCTTCACGGCGTTGACCGCAATGGCTCGACGACAGGCTCTGCTTATCCTAGTCGCAGTGCTACTGCTGGCACTGGCTGCTTTTACCGTATCGGAAAGGGGTGAGTAACTTGCAGGTGACCATGCATGCATAACGCTAATAAGCAAATGAGTATCTTAATTGGTACTGTGATTGTAGCCCTGCAATCAGTGCACAGCGCATCATAAGGTTGGTTAATCGTACTGTAATACTCTGTAAAGTCTATTATTCGCTACATGGACTAATTCAAGCAATACTAGAATCTACATCAAGCACACGTACGCCCGGCCGTGCGTTCGTGCATGCATAGTTTCCTGCCAGCGTGTGAGTGCTTGTAAGAATTTCGTTCCAGCGCGTGTGCGCGCATTCGTGCGTTCCAGCGTTTGTTCGTTTCTGCGTGCGTGCGTGTGTGCGAGAGAGCGTTCGCCAGTTCGTTCCAACGCGTATGCGTGCATTCGTGCTTTAGATCGTTAATTCTTTCGTTTGTTCGTTCATTTGCTCGTTCATGTGTGCGTGCGCGCGTGCGATCGAGCAAGAGTTTGTTCTTTCGGTGATGCGGTCGCGCGTGTGCACGTGCGTTTGAGGCGTTCGACCAAGCGGGCTAGCGAGCGAACTTCACTTCGTTAAATCGGCCCTGTATCATGGCTGTATGTGACCGCCTCTATATTCTCTATATGCCTATATAGTATTAGAAGAACATTAACATTGATTAACACAAGATCAGGGCTGCCAACATTGGGTGATAGATGAGAGTGAGATGCGAGGGAGCGAAGTAAACAGTCTGTGGTGTCACACTCGTCTGGTTCGTTTTACAAGATTTCATTGACAATATCTTTAATGCAAAATTGGTATTTCCTCTCCACCCTGCCGATAAAACGTCTATATTAGAGTAAAGTTTTACAAAACATGTCGGAACGCAGCATAACCTATTTATTTCAAACGTCATCGCTACAAAGCGGGTATAGCGCCATCTACGGTCACAAGTTGTGATTCATTTTGGTTTATAAATTATTATTGCGATATACAGATGGCAATCGTTTCTATAATGTACGTCGATGGTTGCTCAATTAAAACTGACTTCTTCTTACTCACTCATTTGTGTCCTTATTTGTGGTGAGCTACAGTGTCATTGACACTTTCATTATAGACTGGTACCTATCTCGAAATGTAGACAGAGGCAATATAGTGTAGAGATAAGGTACCGGTCGATGGCATCTTGCGAGTTTTGTTAACATATGTAAAAAAATATACTTTTTAATAGAGATTGGTGCACATATTGGTGAAAATAAGGATGTGCGAGTGTTCTATGATGTGTTAGCATTACTATTTACACTTGGTGTTATGCAAGGAGTACCAGTAAGTATCAGAATGGTCGAGAAAATGTGAAAACGGTTCGAAAAAATTTATGTGAGAAATCCTCGCTTTAAAATGTTTGAGATGTTGGAGCTATCAAGACGTTTTAATTGAATTTCTAAATTTTGTGAGTTTACCCAGGAAAGCACTTTTCTAGGAACGAATATGTTATCCCGAAAGATTTCTGGTATTTTGAAATAGAAATTGTTTCAATTTGCATTGGACCCTTGGCATACATACATGGGATTTCCTAACATTTTGCAGGCTGGTTTATCTGCAGCACCAGCCAGAGCTGTCTCTGCAGTGAAGAACATGAATCTTCAGCAACAAATCAAGGACATAAAGCTTCCAGACCTTCCAAACCTAAGAAACCTTCAGTTCTAGCATGTTGGACAGAGTTCGTCTGGCGGCCATCCATGAATGTCTGTCAAATTTTCTGAGACACTCCATAGCTTTTGCTAATAGTGCATCATATTTTCTGTAATTTTTATTTTGTATTTTGTTTAACAAAGTAAATCGGTTTTTATATATTCAAATATCAATTCTTTATTATGCGGTTACTTGCAAGCTGACACAAATACGTTGAAAGTTAATTTTTTGTTTGATAAATTTGTCGTGAAAACAAATTAAAGATTATTATTTCAGAATTATTAATATTTATATATAATACTCTAGCTAGTACAGTTGGGTAGACATTATCCTTGCAACAATTAATCAGTGTTTATCTATACCTGGGAGCCTTACTGATTTCTAAATTGTGTATAAATATATTTATTTTAAAAACTACATCTTGTAATTATTGATTGTAATTTGGCATATGTGATATCAAGGAATTGGGGACATGCAAAATTAAGTGTAAAATTTGTGAAACTTCAAGATGATTTATGGAAAGCATCAATCTCTGTCATTTATGTCCAAGTGATATAATACAGTAGCAGTTTTCGTAGTTCTCTGTCGTGTCTGTAAAACGCGTGTTCACGCACTAGGCCGGTTTGAAGAATCGTTTTGTAGGTTCTGCCTCTGGTTCTGCTTGTCACCAGGTGGGGCAGCGCCATCTAGCGTCAAGAATCAATTATGGTTTTCTGCGTAGGTTTGGCTACTCAGAAATAGCTCTCCCAAAATCTTATCGTTCTGCAGGAAGGGAGGTTCAAATGTCTGGGTTTGACCATTGCAATTACTCATAATACATACTATATTCTTGCATTATATCAAGAGCGTATAAAGAAGGTATAACCTTCTTTATACGCTCTTGATTATATTCATGTGTCTAAGTAGGAGATTCAAGCCAGTTTTGGAATTTGTAGGTTCTGGATTCTCATCAGGATCAGTGATACGTCATGTATAGTGATGGATGGATGTTGCAGTGCTTTTGATAGATATGGATGATGTTTTGTATTGCATGTTGATCATACTATGTGACCGGTGATAGCGAAATGAGTCACTTGGGGGCAATTTTGACATTTTAGGTTGAATACATATTTAGATACCTGAGATTCATAGCTTTCTATTGTTATATAGATATGGAAAAGTGGCTGAAAAATGAATATTTTATGACCATTATAAATCGAGATATCATGCGATTAAAATTTCCTGAGAATTGTCTAAAATAAGGGCTGAAAACTAATATCATTCACTGATATTATTAGCCGACACTCCTTATAAATCATTCAATTTAAGCAGGTTTTAATAGAATTAAGACGTTTTTGATTATACAGATTAAAAGTAAACATTGTAGATAATTGTTTTGAAAAAAAAATTTCACGAAAATTAAAAAAATAATATTTTTTTTAAATCGATTGTACAGTAGAATGCTACTGTGCGACTTCCGACTCATTTGGCTATCACGGGTCACATATATGTTTCAATATATTTTAAGGTTATTGTTATGGTGAAAGCGTTTCTTGTCACCTATGTTACTACAACTATACACATCAATGCGTGTGCACGTGGTAGTACATGTATGGGTCACGTTTATCCATACCATCAGTCTACTCACCGTACTTCAATAGTACTTCTAAAACTAACTAAGAGGATGGTCCGGCATCCATGGCGAGTAGAGTGAATTTAGTTGATCTGATGAACGTGGTTAGCTTCACCTTGGTCGTTATAGGTGTTAGGCAGCAATCGTTTACAATTATAAATATCGTTTCCAATTAAAAGGATAAAGGAAACATTTTACTGTTTATACCATTTCATCCCCATGTAATGACGGTTATCGCATGACATTGCACAATTAAGTCATGTCATTTAGCGTGGCAGAACTATTGTTTCTCTGTAATCTACAATGTATATCATTAATTCGATCACTGAGGTGTGTATATTGTGAATAGCGAATGGCGCTATATGTCATGCGTATGTAAAAAAAAATCCGCGTTTATGACATATAATATATGACATAAAGAATAAGTATCGCATTTTTATTTGTATTTCTAATATCATAATGATAATATCTGATCTCAAGGATATTAAATTTTATCCCCATGCAGGCTACGTGTAATACCGTCGAAAGACAGAGAAATAAATATACAGGAATAAGCTATTGTTCCAGGTTGGCATACAGGTCAGCTGTGTAAAGTATAACGCTGGACTAGACAGTGGTAGAATTAGCCAATTACAGACAGTAACGAAGTACGGACTGACAACAAACAATAGGTAGGCGTGTCTACCTATGTGGGTATATAACCACGTGTTCGGCTAGATAAGAGAGAGAGATCGGAGAGAGAGTGTAGCAGAGACAGTACATAATTAATAGACGATATTGGTTCGAGTCAGCTACGATACATCAATAACCTAGATTACTCGCGCACCTCGACTGTATGCATTCGACCCGTTATGGGCGGATGCATAGTTAAGGCTGTACAATTAAAGAGATAACTGGATACGTAACATCATAGTTCGTTATGTTCTTTATTACCTGCATTTAAATAGACGCTAGCAAGGGTGTAATGCACACACTCACGCGTAACCACTATTACGATTACGGGTAGAAATAGACTTCCTTATATACGTTTTTTTTTCTCTAGGAAATAACTGTTCATGCGACTGCTTATCAGACTGATAACGGCTAACTATAGCATATTTAGTTCATCTTTTGTATCCCGTATCTTTTCTTATTTTACACTTCAGAAATGATAAACTTGAATAAGGAAAGCTAGCTGCCATGCAGTTTGACCTTGCAAGAAATTTCGTTTCGGAAGGAACGCAAAATCGCGCGAAGGTCGTGATATCTAAAAACCGCATAAAATTATGGTTACAGCCCTATAGACCGAAGGTCCGATAGACCGAAGGCCCTATAGACCGAAGGTCCGATAGACCGAAGGCCCTATAGACCGAAGGTCCGATAGACCGAAGGTCCGATAGAGCCGAAAGGTTATGTGTTCAAGGTGTAAAGATGATTTCGGAATACGCAGTGGCTACGGCGTTCGACGACACACACGAGCACACGCACGCACGCACGCACGCATGCACACACGCAGCGCATGCACAACAGCACGCACACACAGCACACAGCACGCGCACCCACGCAACACACCACAACGAACACTTCCCTCTCTCGTCTGCTTCTCTACACATGAAAAAGCACGCACGCACACGACAGCGCAGCGCACGGGCACAGCACACACGACACACGCACAGCACAGCACACAGCACACCACACACAACAACACACTCTCTCATCTGCACACACAGCCGCAGCACGCACACGGCACACACAGCACACATACACACACACACACACACACAGCACACACGCGCACAGCACAGCAACACACACGCGCGCGGGCGCACGTACGCACGCCGACACCCGTGTACGTACACAGCACGCATGCACGCACGTGTACCTGTGAACACGCACGCACGCACGTGTACTGCTGCACACACCACACACACACACACACACACACACAGCCACACAAGCACACACAACAGCACACACACACACACACACGCACACGACGCGACACACACAGCACACGCACGCCACGCACGCACGCAGCGCACACGCGTCGTACGTACACACGCACGCACGGCACGTGTACGTGCACACACAGCACACGCACACAGCCAGCGCGCACTGGTACACAACGCAACGTGTAGCGTGCAGCACGGGCACGTGTGCACGCCATTGTACGTACACACGGCACGCACGCACGTGACACACGCCACACGCGCCGCACACAGCCTACACACCCACAGCACACACACGTCACAACACCACACATACACACGCTCTCTCACTGAGCACACTAATCACATGCCACACGCACACGCACACCACACACAGCACATACACACACACACACACACCACACACACACATCACCACCACACACACACACACAGCAGCACACACAGCCAAGCACGGCACACACACAGCACCACACAGCTACCACACGCACGCGACAGCAGCACCGTGTTACGTACACATGCATGCAGGCCAAGCGTCGTACGTGAACCGCACGCCACGCACGTGTACAGTGCACACACAACACACACACGCAGCAACGCACGCACGCTAGCAGCACGCACGTGTACGTGCCACACTCACGTGTGCACGCCTATGTACGTACCCACGCATGGCAGCCGCACGTGCACACGCACAGCGCGCAGCACGCACACACACACACACACAGCACAGCACACACCACACACACACACATTACACACCTCTCTCACACACAGCACATGGCGCACACGCACCACGCACACGGACACAGCACAGCACAGCACTACACACACACACACACACACGCACAGCGACACACACACACACGCGCGCCACGCACGCACGGAACACCCGTGCTAGCGCTGACACACGCATGCAGCTGCACGTGTACGTGAACAACGCACGCACGCCACGTGTACGTGCACACACACACACACGGAGCGCCACACGACACACCACGCACGCACACAGCGCACGCAGCAGGCTCTAGCACACGCAGCGTTGCTACGTCGCCCACACGCTACGTTGTGGCACGCCTATGCTACGTACAGCACGCCACGCAACGCAGTGTACGTGTCAACGCACGCACGTGTACGTGCACACCACGCACGCAGCACGTGCCAGCACACACGTACGCACAGCTGTGCGCATGCACGCACGCAACCCAGCGTCGGTGTCTATAGTCCTCTTTTCAATATTCGTCTATCGACCTTCAGCGTCTAGTTAGGTCCCTTTTCAATATTCGCGTCTGATCGACCTGGCTCGTCTATAGCGTTCCCCTTTTCATATTTCGGTCTATCGACCTTCGGTCTATGCGTCGCCTTCGGTCTATAGGGCCGGCCCCTAAAATTATTTAACCTGGCAGCGTATAGACACGCTTGCCTATTTTACCAAGCGCAAAAACCAGCCACGAATTTGAGCAGTAGGCAGTGCTGTAAATCTTAAGTATAGCAGAGCGGTAAAGCCAAGTTACACGTTTAAAGTGGCGATGAATATTCGTCAAAGGTCATGAAATACGCGAGCTTACAGACTAACTGTTCGACGCCGGCCCAATGGATATTTTCGCTTTTGTCGTGGAGCCTAATATATGCTAGCCTGCGACTGCTCCCTGGGCCACAGCTGTTTTTTACCATTTTCCCACCTACTGCAACAATATGGGTGCGCTACGAAGTGCGCGCACGGGAGCTAGCTTTAGCGCGCTACCCAAGGCCCAACAAGTGGAGTGGGGAAACCAAGCATGGTGAAAACACATATCTACAACCCCATGTGCACGCATCGCTCGTCGCGGCGTTAGGTCGTCAGGGTCGCGGTACCCTTTCATTTTACACGCATTACGCGCCCGAGTTTGTCACTGCCGATTGCTACCCTTAGTGTACAAAACGTGGGGAGACGCCAGCGTTTCACGGGCTAAAGCAACACGTAGCGTCGCTCCCACGCGCGCGAAAGCGCTCACGGCGCCAACCATTCATCCGCACTCCTGATGTGCAGGACTGCGAGGCGTGTCCCGGCCGGCGCTTGATTCGAGCGCACTCGCAGCATCACAGCGCATCGCAGCCGCCGCCGCGACAGCGTTGTGAGGCGGCGGGAACGCGATCCCTCTAAAGACGTGCTGGCGATATCCGGTGCCTGCCGTAATTGAGCAATAGTTGAACAATTCGCAGCCGGATGTAGGCTCGCGCATTCGGCTCTTCACGGCTGTTTGACCGAATGCCTTCGACGGACAGGCTCTGCCTTATCCTAGTCGGAAGTGCTACTGCTGGGCAGCTGGCCTGCTTTTACCGTATCGGAAAGCGGGTGAGTAACTTGCAGGTGACCATACGCATGCATAACGCCGTATAAGCAAATTGAGGTATGCTTAATTCGGTACTGTGCATTTAGCCCTCAATCAGTGCAGCGAGCGCATCATAAGCGTTGGTTAATCGTACTGTAATACTTCGTAAAAGTCTATTAATTCGCCTACATGGACTAATTCAAGCCCAATACTAGAATCTAAGCATCAAGCAGCGACGTAACGCCCGGCCCGTGCGTTTCGTGCATGGCATAGTTTCCTGCCCAGCGTGTGCAGTGCTTGCTAAGAATTTCGTTCCAGCGCGTGTGCGCGCAGTTCGTGCGCTTCCAGCCCGTTTGTTCGTTTCTGCGCTCGTGCGTGTTTTTCTTTCTTTTTCTCTTTTTTTCTGTGCGAGAAGCAGCGTTCGCCAGTTCGTTTCCAGGTACGGGCGTATGCGTGCTATTCGTGCGCTTTAGCAATCGTTAATTCTTTCGTTTGTTACGTTCATTTGCTGCGTTCATGGTGGCAGTGCGCGCGTAGCGCATCGAGCCAAGAGTATTGTTGCTTTCGGTGGTGCGGGTCGCGCGTGTGCGCACGTGCGTTTGCAGGCGTCGACCAAGCGGGCCTAGCGAGCCGAACGTTCAGCTTCGCTTAAATCGGCCCTGTATCATGGCTGTAGTGTGACCCGCCTCTATATTCTCTATATGCCTATATAGTATTAAAAGAACATTAACATGATAACACAAGATCAGGGCTGCCACATTGCGGTGCATAGCATGAGAGCCGTTTGAATGATGCCGAGGACGGCGAAGCCGACCGAGGGGGGTGTGGGCAAGGGGGTTTCCTTCCCTCCCACAGTAGGGAGCTTTTGCATTTTATAACTTCAATTTGTGCAATTTGGTGCAATGCTAAAGTGCTGTTTTCAGATATTGTAAGATTTTTTTTGCTGTGCGTGAGATATTTCAGCGTTTTATTCATGAAGAGATATTCATGCGTGAGATATCTCAGCATTTTTTTGCTGTGCGTGAGATATTGTAAGATCAGCGTGAGAGCGTGAGATTTGGTCAAAATGCGTGAGAGTTGGCAGCCCTGAAGATAGATATATGTTATTATACTCCTGATGTTATCTGAAACTAGCAGTATAATAACGGTTTTGTTATTATCGCTGTTATATGGCACGTGGTAGTACAACAGAAAATTTATTTAGTGCTTATCACTTCCATTGCAGCCGTGTCCTGTCGAGATGGGAACGTGGTTTATCAAGTTGGCGAAAGATGGAGAACATGGTGTGCAAGATGTATATGTACAGGAGTAGGCAAACCAAGGTGCCAGTGGTAAGCATCGTAACTGCATAAATTCTGATGCATACGTGCGAGCATTTCTATGTCACAGACAGTTATATGTAATCTCTGAAAGGAAACAGTTCCAGACATGCGTAATTGACGTTCAGATTCCAGGCCACAGTTTAGGGAAAGTTCAATTTTATGTAGATGATATATTGAACTTTCATATATCCAATTTTTTATAATTGAAACAATTAAAGTTGCATCATCATAGCAACTGTTTTAGTTATATCACTGTTATATGCGGCAGCACAAAAATAATTTCATTAAATTGACCTACTTATTCTGCATACAATTTTGTATTCGATATCAACAAAAAATAACTAAAAAATCGATTCTCATATGTGCTGGGTGTTGTTAAGAATATTGTCATTACTTACACTTCCTGCTGTGGTGATCACGAAATTTATATTTTTATTGAATGTGATACATTTGAAATGCATTTCCTACAATGAAGGCTATACATTGTGTGGTGAAAATTGTTGGTCAATTGAACATGAATTGTCAATATTTCTTACAGGTTATGTGCAAGTATTCTGACCGGCCGGTGAAACATGGTTGAGCGTCGCAACTGTAAATATTTATGGAGGTGCAATCAACCAATCATGCGTTGCAACAATGAAGTGCACATTCTTCGAATGAACACATCTGCAAACACAGAAGAGCATTTTCTCCGTGCTGAACATAGCTATTCCAACAAGGCAGACATATACAGAGGCATTCCTCAATTGGCATTTCGTTATTCCAGTAATTTGTACCATCATACCATGTGCAGGAATAGGATCCCACTCGGTATGCAGGCCATGCATAAGCAGCAATCATTGTTCATTTGTGTTCATTATCTGAGATAGGTAGGATTCACATTGTCACTTTTCTCTACTCAAGAAGAATAAGAAGTGAATAGGCATTTATACATGTAATTACTATGAAATACTTATATTTTATTCATCAGTTACATGTTGTTCAGTGACATGTGTGGGGGGCAGTGTTGTAGGTCTCGAGGCCGGTCTTGGCCTCGAGACCGTTTTCCTTGGTCTCGGTCTCGGTCTTGGCCTCGGAGTGCAATGACTCGGTCTTGGCCTCGGAGTGCAATGACTCGGACTCGGACTCGGGTCGAGGCCGGCTCGAGGCCACTATTGTGTTCATGAATTATAACATAACATATATTGATCATTCAGATAAATAAATCACTTGGTGTACTTTTATTAATGATGTACAAAATGCTCTTATGTATGAAATCTGTGTTATGCTCATAAAATGGGCCTTGGTTGTTTTTAGAGCCGGCAAATGAGGTTTTGTTTCGACATATATGCAGTCTCACAATAGTTTTAATGTAAAGCATATATTTTATGTAATAGTTGTCACTTTGATTACGAAACTATATTAGTTCGTCAGAGATTTTCCTTATTATTTTACATTAATATTATTCACAAGTACAAAGCTATTAATATACATATCTAAAGAGTATTGTAGTAAATGGTTTGTATGCATTAGTTGACATTGCTGTTGCATGTGGTTATTCTTTGATTATGCATTGTTAACTAAGATTTTTGATAGCGATGAAATATGGTTGTAAATCCGTGTGTCCTATATATGCTCCATTGTATAAGTTCAGTTCTGTGATTTATATTATTTTCAATAAATTAACTTTTTTTCTAATTTTGAATTTTTTGTTACTATACTATTTTTTAAATACAAGTTACATTACTACTAAGATTGTTGCAAGACGGCCCTTTCTTCTTGTGCAGTTCTTAGCAGGGGCGTGTACAAGGGGGGGATCCAGGGGGTCCGGACCCCCACCCTGCTCGCGCAGAAAACGCATCTAAGGGGGTCTAATTTCAACAATTTTCTAGGGGAGGGCCCCCCAGACCCCCCTCCCCTTCGCGTGCTCGCAAGTTTGGGTTACGGTTAGACCCCCCCCCATGGTACAAATCCTGTACACGCCCCTGCCTAGAGTGATCTCCTGTCTTACCAATCATGTTTGGGCCATGACTGGTTATAGAAAAAAACAAGTTCGGTTAGGTTATTGTTTATTTACTATCGAAAATAGTATAACTAGAATAAAAATTATGTCGAATCGTATTATAAAAATTTGAAAAATGTGCTCATAAATGCGGTAAAAACCTGCTGACAAACTTGTTTTAACCTGTAAGTGAATTGCAGGTTAAAATTATTACATTTTGTGAAACACAGATGGCAGCACAACACGTCATTCGGTGTTTGCTTATATCAAATCACTGATCTATATTATATAATATAGATTATATTATAGAGATCAGTGTATCAAATACGTAGCTATTTACGAGTCCTTTACACATACACACGTATTACGAGGTATAATTATGTTAACGTGAATTATGTTACACACGCCCTGGAAGCGGTAGATACATCCCCCTAATTATATACATAAATAAATAATTATTTATTTAAAACCGCATGATAAATGGTGCGGCATTCTATTCGTAAAATATTATAAGATACACTGTTTGACCGCACATATAACAGTACGGTACCGCAGCGTTATGATAACGGTATTCGCATTGTACGGCCGTACGGCTGTACGTACAAATATTGGGCCATTGATTAAAATTTATCAATGATCTTATGCTAAGCCTATAAAAAAAATTGCGCGTAGCAGCATTATACATGTTATATCGCTCTAGAGTAACTTCCTGCTATAGTGTTTCCGTCGATAACATTTCGCTTGTTAACAACTAGTGATTTATTTTGAATGTCGAATTTAGTTTGCACACTTGTAACGAACCGCTATAGACATGTATGTGCACAAATAATATATAAAATAACGTAGTAATAGATTATAATGGCATTTATACATTTAAAGTGATTACGTCACCGTAAATAGTAAAACAAAAAAATCCACTTTTTCACAAAATATAAGTAATTCTGTTCAATTTTTATGGTTAAATTGCTGCATTATACTTCTTATTTTACTATATTGTTCGATATGAACATACACTCGTGACTCATACATAGCCCATAGCAAGCAATTAATGTTAGGAACACTAATATCAAATCGTCCAGGTTTTATGGATTTTTAACTAGTTGAGAAACAATCTTATCAGGTAAGAATTTGAGTTTTGGGTTTAGTCCCGTTAGTTCTTACTTTTAATGTAAAAAAATGGCAACAAAAATTTTACAAATTTTACCATAGAAAATTCGTGACGTAGTTAATTTAATTTGAAATCCAGCAAGTTTAATAATTTTCTGTGATCTTCAGGGGTTTCTCACACAACCGAATTGAAACTAAAGTTTAAATGTTGATATATATATATACGCGCGCGCGCGCGTGTGTGTGTGTGTGTGTGTGTGTGTGTGTGTGTGTGTGTGTGTGTGTGTGTGTGTGTGTGTGTGTGTGTGTGTGTGTGTGTGTGTGTGTACGTAGTGTGTGTGTGTGTGTGTGTGTGTGTGTGTGTGTGTGTGTGTGTGTGTGTGTGTGCGTGCGTGCGTGGGCGCGTTTATCAGTGCGTACGTTCGTGTGTGCGTGTATGTGCTCCTGGGATGTCGTCTGCTTATACGAACGCCGCTGTCTGCCGCACCGCACTAGTTACATCAGGGCTTCACCGATCATTCCCATCCCTCGTCCGCATCCCTGCACTCCTCAGCCTCCCGCCGCATCCTCCACATCTCTCAGCCGCCATCTCCCGGCGGGCGTACGTTTACATTTGTTCGCATCATCGTCACATCGTCCCTAGTGAGCGTTCATTACCATAATATTATAGATGTGCTGCTATAACGCTGCTGCTCGCCAGACGTGACTGTGTGGCGCTTCAGAGTCGGGTTCCGCCATGTACATTATATATATATATATGTATGTATGTATGTATGTATGTGTGTGTGTGTGTGTGTGTGTGTGTGTGTGTGTGTGTGTGTGTGTGTGTGTGTGTGTGTGTGTGTAGAGAGAGAGAGAGAGAGAGAGAGAGAGAGAGAGAGAGAGAGAGGAGCGAGAGAGAGAGAGAGAGAGACGAGAGAGAGAGAGAGAGAGAGAGAGAGAGAGAGGAGCG
>NW_014577178.1:136166-141243 GCF_000485595.1 Priapulus caudatus | reverse complement strand
TGTGTGTGTGTGTGTGTGTGTGTGTGTGTGTGTCTGTGCGCGAGAGAGATTGTATGATGTATATAGTATGCGATCTTTAGTATGTATGTGCGTACGTGCGTGCGTGCGTACGTGCGTGCGTGCGTGCGTGCGTGTATGTGCGTGCGTGCGTGCACGCAAATGCCATAAGAACGGATCCCGGGCTCCAGGATCAGGGGACTCTGGTTTCGTGACTCCTCCCACAAAAAGTGGGCACGCACCCGCGTTTCGATATTCGATTTTTTTTTACAAAAGTTTGCGGCATTTAAAGTAATAAAATTTTAAGTTGTTAATTAAAAGTCCCCTCCTCTAAAATAAAAAATTGGGAAGGTTAATTTTATGAGGTAATTGCATTCATTCTCACATTAAGACGAGTAGTGAGGCAGACTCCATTGCTTTAAAAAGTGCATTTCGGTTATAAAAATCTCGTTACTGCCTTGAAGGGGGAGACGGTATTTGTTCTCTCTAGAATATGGCGCGGGGCGTATATATTTATCCCATAATTATGATGACAACACAGAGTGGAATAATAGTTATATGCATGGTTTTGATTTTGTTTCTAAATACATGAACTGAGTTTACACGCAACTCAAAATAACAACTTAACTTTGTACAACAAATGATATATATATATATAAATATAATAGCAGAATGTGACATCAAAATAATACTAGGTCTAGGTAACAGAATCTGAAGATCACTTTTACGATCTTCGTTCTAAATCAATACAGCGGCGAGATAATATAATGTCCCGAATCTCAATGAGTTCAAACGCGATAGATGCTTAACACTAGCAAGAGTCAATAACGTCGTCAAACACCTAGCCGCATTTTCAGGCAGCCAGCCAGCCAGCAGCCACACAGACACAAGCACACGCGTATTATGCGTTCGTCCACACAAACCAGCAGAGCACGAACTTGTGAGCAGCTAGTTCGCTCTCTGTTGTACCATTGGTCCTAGGCGACGCTTGGTACTCCGACCTCTCATTCGCCTGCGCCAGTACAAAATAGTTCCAAAACATTGTCAACTTAAGCATAACGCACATAGTAACACAAATAAATGCAAATGGCAAGAATGCATAGGGCGCTATCTTAACACCACGTGTTGTAGTTGTTAATTTTAAACAAATCCACGCGACTAACGCGACGATATATTCTGGCGGAAGGGTACAAACCCAAGCCAGAGGTGATCAGTGAGATTGAAGCTGTACAAAGAACTTGCAAGTTGTGTTGTGATCAGTGGACGGACTTACGTTTTCACCGGATTCCCATATATTACGTGGGGATCTACGATTTCAAAAGCTGGCAGTTCACGAAGAGGAAGCAGGGCCGGTGATCGGTAGAATCAGCGTGAATTTCTTCATTTGATTCCGCTGTTTTTAAGGTAAATCGTGAAAGATGGTTGGCCCATGCCTGCCGCCATAGTCGGCCATGTTTCTGCCTTGCATAGATGTTATTGTTAGGTTTAATGAGTGCTACGAATTGTAGCTAACTTTAAAAAGCTTGATTAATAGGCACGCCTTATTGGATGATATTTAAATACTATATTCGTGCATGATAACTCTTCGGTCTTAAATAAATATTAAGTACGATTATATTTTGTTCGCTGGGAGTGGAGCGATGCATTCAAAACCGTCCAATCTATTCATCTTCTCCTTTCTCATCTAACCGCGTTACGTGCACTCGTGCAGTGAGACTGTGATGTTTTAGACAGCAATAAGCCAGTCTCTCACTGTGCATTCATGTGTCATTTAATTATGTGAAATAGTTTTAAAAGTGAAAAATACTTAGAGTACGCACAGTTAGTTTCCGAAATTTTTATGAAGCTGACATACACATTGTTGTACATGTAAGTTCACATCGTTGTTGACGTAACAACCTATACAGTACATAAACCACCGTTATCACTATCAGTATGGTGTAGTACATATCTCTAGAAATAATTGTGCAAAGCGAGCCATCCAACCTAGTTGCACGTGTAAATATTTCAATGGTAAATGTCTTACAAGTGCACTCATTTGCTTTGGTAACTGCCTAATATTCTTGAGCAAAATTTGTTTTGTTTTTTAATGAATGCGACATCTATAGAGCCAGAGTTAAACACATGCATCTTCTTTACATTTTCCAAATTGTTCAGCATCAGGTCAGCTTGCATGCATGTGTCTCAGACTCTCAGTGTATAGTGAGTGCCTGGGTGATCACTGGCGGTATCTTCAATATTTTTAACGCTGTGGCTATATGCCGGCAGCCTGGCACGGTCTTCGATTTCCTAAATGCCCGGCAGTTCCTAACCCTAACCCTAACCCTTGTTTACTTGAGATAACGCTGAAAATTAAAAACTGCCGGGCATTTAGGAAATCGAAGACCGTGCCCGGCAGCCGTCAGATATATGCCGGCTGCCGGGCATATAGCCACTCTGTATTTTTAATCTAGTCAGATATTGAGAAAAATGTGTCACATAAATGTTGGACTACAACAGTTGCAATTTAGTGTAACGTTTGAGAATTGTATCGTAGGTAAATTGCAGGAGCTGACATATTGCATTTGTTTGTATAAGTATGGCAGTGTTATTGTTATAAATAAGTGTAAATTGAGAAAACATGAATGGTAATTGTCTAATATTCGCTACAAAAAAGATTATGCACTAGCAAGTACACTACTTAATAGAGTAGGAAGTAATGATAGTTGATGTTAAGTCATGTGTAGGATTGTAGTATTCTATATATACTTTTAACTGTATATGTGATTTATGTACTTAGTTTATAAAAGTGTTGGGTATTAATTATATCACATAAGTGAATTAATCTGTTTTATTAATTTCTTTCAGGTGTGAGCCCGATTTCTTTTAGTATAGGCAACAAAAATGAATCATGCACCTGGGCATGTTCCGGATAAAGAACTAGACGATCTACTTGATTTTAGTGCTGTAAGTAAAACTCCATATTGTATTATTTACATTTCAACATTTTAATGCATCGGAGCTACAAACCACTTTTATATAGCTTTGATTACCATGTCTGTATCCTGCTTTCCATGCAAAAAGTACATTTTTGAAGCAGGCAGAGATTTATTTTAAATATGTGTAAACAAAATGGACATGTCTGGTGGTTAGAGGAAAACAGGATGCATATATGCCTGTAATTATGAAAGTCTAATGAATTAATTGCAATTTGCAATATATACATGCACATGTGGTGAAATGTAAATCTGCGCATTTATGCACGCTTTAATCTTAGCCATACTTTATCAATGAACATTATAAATATAAGGTAGCATTATACGTAAGACACATACTTTCGCATTTGGGTATATGAATGTATCCACTCTAAATATGAAACATGAAAGCATAATAACCCAATGTAAAAATCTCATTTATTTACCAGTTTAGCTTTATAACACATAGTGTACTAAAATAATTACAGACTAAAAGGGGAATGCTAATAATTTGCAGTTTCTGTAAGGGACAGTTTAACTTTAATGTATACTTCATCTTGTAACTGTAAGTATGAACTGTGGTGAAAGGGCTGTCTGCTAAGGTTTTCCTGTGACTGGCCATCCTGTATGCATGACATATGCAAGAGATATATATGGCTGTACAGTAATTTTAAAACAAGCTTTTATTATGGAGATGTGAGGCTATCAAATTGCGACTGCCGTAAATAAGCAGTGGGCAATATGAATAGACTATTGAGCATGATTGCATAGCCTCCAAACATACAAGTGAGAATACGCATAATTCAGTAGGCATTCTATCTCTCCAGGCTGAATTATGCTACATGTACTATACAAATGTACATAAATATTTTTAACAGTTGGGTTTAGCTAGTGCTTAATACATGAATATAAATTTAGCTACAATTATGCACATGTCTATCCACACACACACATGCGCACATGGTGAGAGTGCTCGGTTGTTCTGTTCGTTATGGATGTGTTCCTGATGACCATGACAAACAGTGATATATTTATTATACAATA
Source organism: Priapulus caudatus (assembly GCF_000485595.1). Classification (NCBI taxonomy): domain Eukaryota; kingdom Metazoa; phylum Priapulida; class Priapulimorpha; order Priapulimorphida; family Priapulidae; genus Priapulus; species Priapulus caudatus. Next base: position 137,248 of record NW_014577178.1, on the reverse strand, counting down.
ACACTCCCAACCCACTTTCGTATAGGTATCATTCAAGATACCATCACAAGGAATGTATGTTACACTGGCATATTATTACTCATTATTTTGATAATAATATAAAATGCATTACTGTACAGTATTACTATAATTCATTTAATTGTTATATTTGTTATTATATTATTTATTATATTATATTATTAGTAGAATTATAAATGTGTGTGCGTGCGTGCGTGCGTGCGTGCGCGTGCACGCGTGTGCATCGTGATACTTGGTCATGCAGGACAGGTGTACATAAAAGCATGAAATCATCACGGTAAAGATGAGTCATCGAGTTCTACACATATATGCACTGCAGTCACGATTATCTTGTACGTGGGTAGATAAACTCTTAGAAGTTATTCACGCATCAACTCCAGTAGTAATACTATTTTATAGGGAGTTACATGGCATCAGCGTGTTTTTCACTACCTGGGTCCGTGGGCGTAATTATGCTTCATAGAGCAGTATTCAGCTTGTAGTTGGCAGGTAAGCGCGCAGCTCATGTGTGCAGACATTTCGTGCAAGGTCATTCTTGGATTGAACAGAGTCGTGCGTCGTGCACCGGTCGCGTGCCAACTTACGAAGACAAAGGTTTGGCGCAACTAATAGTTGCCCGTGGGCGGGTTTTCGGCTGTGGACTATTAACCACGGGAAATGCAAGCGCATGGAGAACTTGAACCAGTTTTATGTCGGAAATTTTTATTGGCCATCTGCAGAGCTCTCTATGTATGGGTTATATTAATGACCTGGCTCCAATTAAATTTGCATGTTGTATGCCACTACTGACAAGTTTATGCTAGATGCAAATACAAGAAGTTTGATGAAATTCAAGGAATTTTTACCTAGCAAGATGCAATTTACTAATTCTTGGTGTGGTGTATAAGAATTAACATTGCAGCATAGAAAATTATTATCCACCATGCCGGTAGCATTCTTGTTGAGACTGTCATTGACTCTTTTTCTCTCTCTCTCTCTCTCTCTCTCTCTCTCTCTCTCTCTCTCTCTCTCTCTCTCTCTCTCTCTCTTCCTCTCTCTCTCTCTCTCTCTATCTCTCTCTCTCT
>NW_014577178.1:125640-136156 GCF_000485595.1 Priapulus caudatus | reverse complement strand
CTCTATCGTTTACTTCTTCTCTCTCTCTCTCTCTCTCTCTCTCTCTCTCTCTCTCTCTCTCGTCTCTCTCTCTCTCTCTCTCTTCTCTCTCTCTCTCTCTCTCTCTTCTTCTCTCTCTCTCTCTCTCTCTCTCTCTCTCTCTCTCTCTCTCTCTCTCTCTCTCTCTCTCTCCCCCTCTCTCTCTCTCTCTCTCTATCTCTCTCTCTCTCTCTCTCACTCGCTCTCATTGTTTTGCTATACAACTTACTACAGATGTTATGTTATCTGTGTTGTATGGCATGCCTATAGCACTGTGGCAGTAAAACAAAGAAAGTACAGATTGTTATCTGAGAAACTGAATTTACCACTGAACCCAACACGTGTCTAAATACGTCACTGTGTTAAATACATACACGTATTGTATTACTTGTGTTGGAGTTTTCTACAACTTCATGCTAGTTTCCTTTGGAATATGTAGAGTATATGTCTGATTTTATTCATGACTGGTTTTAGATGTTTTCACCACCAATTGGAAAGACAGGAGGACCTGGTGAGCCGCCGGGAGCACTATATAATGCACCTCACTACAATAAAGGTAGGCATGCAGTTGTTTCCCCTTTTGTGTGCAGGAGTGTGGGTGATGCCTGCTCTTTATCATGTAGAAAATATAGATCACAAGGTAATGAGTGAGAACAACAGATGCAGTCCTGTTGCTGTGATGAAGACCACTTTGTGATGTACAGAACAAAACAAATTCAAGTGTCAGAGTTTTTGCTGTATATATTAAACTGGATATAGATGCAAGGGTCGAAATAAGCGATGGTCCGATGGTCCGGGGCCATCAAATAATCAGGACCATCAGATTTTCAAAGGCAATGGTCCGACTGACCATTGAATATTTTGGTCCCATTTTACAGTAATTTTCTTTGAAGTTTCCACGTGCAATATTCCAAGGATATTGAGGATTATGTTGAAGAGGAAGATGAACAAATATTAGATAAGATGGACATGATGGGGTGTGCCAAGAATGCTTATAATTGCTTGAATTAACTGCTTGACTGAAGGAATGTTAACTGTATTAAAGGAATGAATGTGCTTCTAAGAAATATTTGAGACATACTATATACCGGTGTTATGGGTTCAACTAAATTTTACTGAAACAACTTTATTAACCAATATACTATTAAAGTGAATAAACAATTACTGTATCGTTTAATACATTCATTGTAGGTAAATAATTAAACCATTTTATCACCATGTAAAATCTATTTCTTACGCTTGCACGCCGCATTACTATTAGTATTAGAGAACAATTTGAAATTTAGGAGGACCATCTAAATTTCAAACTAGATGGTCCTGTGGACCATCTCTTTTTTCTCCTTATTTCTACCCCTGTAGATGTAACAGAAATCTAGACAAATATAGTTTTATGTTTCATCTTAAATGTCTATATATCAGTACTGCAGTCTATACTACAACAGGACAGATGCATTATATGTAGTGTAGAATTTGTGAGCTATTTCATGTGTTTGTATGTGGGTTGTTGTATCCCCCGCGACGAAGTCGGCGGGGATACTATGGTTTCATGTCTGTCCAGCCGCCGCCGCAGACACTTTCCCTTCCGCTCTATAACTCGACCTCTAATTGACCTAGTGTGACCAAACATGGTTTACTTACACATCTTGGGGAGAAGGTGTGCAGCGTACCAAAACCAGGTCACTACGACCTTTATTTGACCTTTACCTTGACCTTGATCATATTTCTCTTCCGCTCTATAACTCGGCCCCTAATTGACCTAGCGCTACCAAACTTGGTATACTTACACATCTTGGGGAGAAAATGCGCAGCGTACCAAAACCAGGTCACTGCGACCTTTATTTGACCTTTACTTTGACCTTGATCATATTTCTCTTCCGCTCTATAACTCGGCCCCTAATTGACCTAGCGCTACCAAACTTGGTATACTTACACATCTTGGGGAGAAGGTGCGCAGCGTACCAAAACCAGGTCACTACGACCTATATTTGACCTTGACCTTGACCTTGACTATATTTCCCTTCCGCTCTATAACTCGGGCCCCTAATTGACCTAGCGCTACCAAACTTGGTATACTTACACATCTTGGGGAGAAGGTGCGCAGCATACCAAAACCCCTAAGGCAACCAATTTTAACATACTTGCACATCTCAGGCAGATGGGTTGTGTAACAAACCTTTTGTCTTTGTGACTTATTTAACTTTACCTACCTTCTACGTCTTTACAGAGATATTTCATTCATACTAGATCACGGGGGATACTTGTAGTTGGCGACAACTGCCCTTTCTAGTTTCTTAATAAACTTGATTTTGTGTTTTTAGACAACAAATGACATGACCCTTTTATATTGGCAAAAGAATGTGTTACTTAAATTTGTTTAAATACTTTGCTTTGGAAATAAGCTTTATCTCTCTATCACTCTATAATAGGCAATATCTATGAAATTTTATAATTGGCAAAATTCCAGGTAAAATTTAAATTCTTTGTGTAGAGGGTCTGTGCTGTGTTTGGAACCAGAGATTTCAGTAAAGAGACTATGCCATATTTGTCTGAAAGCGTGTGAAATAAATAAACAAGAGTCGTTAACAAATAAGCAGCTCTGCTGCTAGATGCCAAAATGCTAAAACAAATATGGAAGTAATATATTCTCAACATACGATTCTATTACATTAATTTAAAATGCCAGCTTGAGAAGCTTCTAGATTTAAGTTATGTAGGTTTGCTGTGCCATGAATTTTGCATGAATCCTCACGAGAAAGTACAGTATATATTAAAGCTTACTGACATTTGACCAGCGATGTCTTCTAGCTTGAACCTGTTTTAAAATTGGCTGATGAACACAACTTATACAGTTATATTCTACGTGAGTCAGAAACAAAATATGATGCAAAGAGTAAGTAGAACCCATAATTCACAAATATTTGAGAAAGTCTTAATGTGCGCATGTGTCGGTAATTAAATAACTAAATAAATATATATATGTGCGTGTGCGTGCGTGCGTGCGTGCGTGCGTGTGTGTGTGTGTGTGTGTGTGTGTGTGCATGTTTATATATGCATAACGTCATAAATTCACTCTACTCACATTTTGAAGTTATGTCTCATTGTAATGATTATTTGTCTTATGATGTCTGACCATCTACAGTATATGTATATATGTGTATTATATATATATATATATATATATATATATATATATATATATAGGGGTAGAAATTAACTTAACTAACAAATTAACTTTAACAAGGGAGTCCAACGGACTCCCTCCCTACCCTCAAAAAGAGGTAATCCGCAGTCTGAGGTTCAAAATTAAAGATATTAACAATAACGCATACATGTGCTTATTTATAAGATTCATGCAGTTGCACGTCTGCCAAATTTTCTTTGGACATTAGCTGAACAAATACAGTAATTCCGCGAAGCCGTGCTCTGGAACGAACTAGTTAGTATGGCTCAAGGGGTCGTTGTCGTAACAGGTACTACAGATATGTACCCGAGGTACATATATGTATACACAAAGTGTACCAGACTTGTCCTACAGAAGTGTACCCTAACCCTAACATTAACCCTAATCCTAACCCTAACCCTAACTCTAACCCTAACCCTAACCCTAACCCTAAACATACCTCATATAAAAATATAAACATAATACTAAACAACCTAAAACTACCTCCTAATTATATAAAAATATAAACATAATACTAAACAACCTAAAACTACCTCGGGTACATATCTGTAGTACCTGTTACGACAACGACCCTTCGTGCGTTAGTATGGCAGAATTTTCAGGGACCCGGAGTCACACGGACTCCTGCATATGTCAAATCAGGGAGTCCGACAGTAAATCAGGGAGTATTTGACTCAGGACTCCCGTTAATTTCGCACCCTGTATATAGATATAGATGTATATATATATATAGATAGATAACCATATCTAGACATCGCCTTGATCGCGTCTGTATATATACATGCACAGGTAGGCCTGTCCAGCAGGTGCAAACTTTGAATGGAATGTACAGCAGGTGTTCAGACATGGAAGTGTTTGCCCCCCAATCTGCCGTTTGCAGACTGCCATGTGCAGTATACCTAGGTTTCTGCTTACTGTATGTAAGACCACGATTAGACAATGTCGTCTGCATATATGCCACTGTAGCATGAATTTGAAGGCTATTCAGGACATTATACTTGTCGATTCCACGAATGATTTTTTATTTGCATCATATATCCTTGTCACGTGTGTTATGTTATTTGACGTCCTGAATTTCGTGAAAAGTGTTGTATTTTCACAATAAAATAACAATAAAATTGCTATTAGAGATAATTGGTTAAGGTAATATTGGAGACGTTACAGTATTAGCTAATGAAGAATCTCATTTCTGTCATAAACTGCTGTTCTACATCACAGTCCATTACCATGGCTTCTAAAGAAACACTTTCATACCCAACATGTTCTGCTACAAGGTCACAATGACGGAGCATGGCTGTAAAAATAAACCTGGTTTGCAGCGAACCAATGGGAATTCCTTATTCTTCAAACTGTTTATGTTTTAATTGATAGTCTGGGACATGGCACCCGTGTGTTCATAAGCGCCTAGAGAACGGGGAACCCCCTGCGAGAGAGGTACATTCAGGGTGGACTAAAATAACAACATTGTCACTTACAGAGCTCTTGTGCATGTTTGTGTTCGCGCGCGTGTATGTATGTGTGCGTGCTTCTCTGCGCGTATGTAGACGTGCGTGCGTAGGTGCGTGCGTAGGTGCAGGCGGGTGAATGTTTGTGTGGGAAGTGTCTGTGATACAACCCGCGGTGACGACCGATATCGCAGGTCATGCAATGTAGAGCGATCATGCACCAGGAAAACGCATGTTTTCTGTGGTCGTTTGCTATCTTAAAATTGTACTTCCAGATACTCCCCTAACGATATCTACTACGTGCACTCATACATGTACCAATCCTTGTCATACAACGTTATTGTGTGTTCAATGGCTGTGGTTGCATTTTCACTGCGGTGCCATCTGCGTCATGGGATGTGATTCATTTCTGTCATGTCAAAAAATGCGTGTTTGGCAGTGTAGATATAGTCGTAGGAAACATTATTTCATGCAGCATAGCACATATATTCAATGTTTTCTAGCATATGTAAAATTAATTACCCCAATATTTTTTCATGGATAAATAATGAAACTGGTTATTTTAGTAATGGTCTACTGGTAACCGATTTTATCTGTATAAATTAACCTGATACGGGTAGTAAAGAAAAGGTAATTTTACTTTGAAAGCTGTAACCAACTGAATTAATTACTCCCCACTTAGTTTATGGAACTGTGATAAAAAGTGTCTGCTTACTGCTAAAACCCAAATCTAGAAACTGTTTCGCATGCACACGTGTGCAAAACTAGTGTTAATACAGCTTAAACGATGCAACTAAAACATAGTATATTCGTTAATTTAACACTTATAGTAGAGAAAATAACTTCACGATGCAATGAACAGCCCGTATACCACACAGGACTATAGCGGGGCGACAGCTCTGCGAACAAAGGCGGCCTCTAATCGTCTGCAAACAATAAATGTTGCCGGGAACAATATAGTTTCCTGCGAGGACGCCCGCCCGCCATGTGACTCAATTACTACCGTAAATGGCGTGCCAAGCACCCTCCCTCGAATAACCTCGGTTTCCCTGTATCAGCAGCAGGAGCAGCGGGGAGAGGCCGCTTCTAGAAACGTTCTGGATGGATCAGTTCGAGTGTTATGTATAGGAAGTGATCTCGCTGTGTTTATTGGGTGAACAAGGGAATCATGTGGGGCTGTTCCTCTTGGCAGGGACATTGGGCGACTGCCGTGGCATGGTTACTCTTTGTTTGACTACTCGTGGATTTATAGATAATTTTCAATCATACAACTACCATATTGTTGGTAATAGTTGAAAATAGTATGAAACTATGAAATGAAGAGCTTAGACTTTTTTTCTCAATTGTGCACTTTACAGTATTTACTATTTACCATATATTGTAAAAGAGCAACAATTTCTAACCACAGTTGTCAGGTTTGGCAGTAAATCTTTCTTTCAAGAGTTGTTTTTCACAGACTGTGTTAATTCTCTTTGTAAATATATCCGTCTCTAAAATAGTATGGAATTTTTTTTAATCTAAGTGCCAGTCGGCAGCTAACTTGGCACATGCAGATGTGATAGAGTGAGTTAAGGTATGTGTTGATTTCTCATTCTATGTATGATCCGCTTTTGAAGCTTTTCTGTTAAGCAGGTTATGCAGGACCCTGGAGGGACAGTATGTTCTAATCTAAATGTAGCTTGAAGCTGATAATATATTGATGGTGGGGTGAAACTGAAAATTAGTGCGCATTTTTATCCGATTCTGGTTGTATATAATTATGTAAATATTAACTTACTAAAGTATTAAATAAACTTACTGCATGCTTTGAATTAGTTTGTGTTACACGGACTATGAGCACAACAGAGAGATATTGTTTACGCTATTGTAATTCTTTATGTAAAGCAGCTATATGAAAACAAATATGTTCTTATTATAGATGGCTAACGTAATATTATGTTAATTATGTTAGTGGAAACTACATCAAATATTCTATAAATAACCCTATATCTTTTGAGAATAAAGAGGTGGCTTTACATTTGCGGTGGCTGAAATGCGACCTGCCTAGTCGGTGTGTTTGGTCGATCTCTCCGTACCCATAAGCCAAGTCGCGCATGAAAATCGCTAATTTGGCTGTGGCTCTCGAATAGGGCTCACTGCAGGAAAAAGGAAATTTTCAATTTCCAGCGATTACCGGTTAGATTGTTCAGAAAAATAGCTGCATTGAGACTCGGAGCAACACTTGCGATCGAGTGGTTAACGGGCAATTCCGTATCCTAAAATGTATGCCACTTATTTCTTGTGAGCAATAGCTGGTTACAAACGTCCACCATTAGTGTGATATAGCTAGAAAGGTTAATTGACATGTCAAACTATTATGTTCAATGAATTGGTGGAATTTTAAGAAATGAAAAAAAAAGAATGTGAAATGTGATAGAATTTAAGTTACTGCCACGGCATGTAAGATGCCGCTGCTGGCACGTCCTGCATGCTTGTTGATAGTGAAGCGAAGCTTTGTCCTACATGTAGCTGGTCTTTAATGTACAGCCGTGCATATTAATTTTACAGGTTCAGTTCGCGTGCATGCAGACGCTTGATAATGATGTCCTGTTTACAGTATACGGCGATACAACCGCGTGATAGTCTGTAATCTATACTGTCTTTGTTCGCAGTGCAATTGTCGGGCTCACAATTTCGTCATATAAGGATAAAATGATCTGAAACAAGATGAGCTCCTAGCTCTCAGGCAGCACCTATGTATAAATTTATATACATCAAACTGAGAGTTGATCTACAGTAGGCAGGCGATATCCCTCATTCGGGCAGGGCGTCTGGTCTAATAGGAACAGTCTAATCGGGAGTTTTTTTGGGGGGAAGGGGCCCGTGATGGGGGAACCTTTGTGCTGATTTCTAATGAAATGGCAATTGACAATGGTTCAGCTGCGGATGACTGGCGCTTGACAAAGGGAGGTGAGTGGAAAGCGTGCGTGGCGTCAGGTGAGTGAAAGGCGGAATATATATGCAGCGTTTAGAACGCGCGCTTGTCTGCTTCGTCTACGCGCGCATGTACGGCGGTTGTAGCCGTGGCCGTGACGGCGGCGGCGGCGGCCTGCATGCAAAGCCATGAGAAGGGTTGCTGGCCTGCTGCTCAGGCACACATCATATGTAGTGGACTGTAAAGCTATAAAAGCTAAATTTTATTGTGCAAATATGTATTTTGGAAAAGTGTTGCGGCGGCCATTATCTTTAGTGAGATCTGTTCGATGAAAATCCTTTTTGATATTTTATATACACGCAAGCAGTTACGATTTTTGGAATTGTGTTTTTTTGCATAATTGTCCAAGATTTTATTCATCGATCTTGCAATTGTGAAACGTTTGGTTCAAAATTTCAATGTCACATGGATAGCGTCATATTCACGGGTGGTTCTCTGCGCTATGTGATTCACTCATCCGGTGTCTCGTGGCGCCCAATAGTACTGCAAATCCAGAACGAAAGTTGGATGCGTATACACTATACACCGACGGCTTAAACGTTTCTGAACGCAATGAGCGAAGTTCACGCGTTAGACAGCATAATTTTCAGAACGTTATGGCAGTGAGACTACTTAACATCCTGTCCAATGACAGTTGGACGTAACAAGCTTTCCATTCTACAGTTAGAAACCCATCGGCTGTAAATCTTCCGTGATAACAACTAAATGTGCTAAATCTAACTAACTTCTGCTAAATGTGCCTTGATAGCAACGATATACATTGTGAAAAATATACTCCACTCTTCAAAGCTCACCATCATGTAGGAATTACCAAAAGCCCTTTCTACTCACAAGCATATCAAGTCAGCAACCGGTTGGTCTGCTATCTCAAATGTGCGTACATCTGTTGTAGGTTCCAGCAGCAACTTACTGCGCCAGTCAAGAGTGCACGATGATTATTGTAAATAACCAATAGACTAATAGTGGAAAGTGTGACTGATATTTCTAGCAATGCAATCAAATTCAAATCTAATTCAACGGGGCTGAATTTATCCAAATAATTCAACCATACTTCGACCGAGAGTTACAAATGTATTTAAGTAGTTTAGTACACATTGTATTACTATGTATTGTATTGTATTTTTTTGTATTGTAACACATTGTAATGCATGACATGGTAGTAATGACATTGTATTGCATTGTTTGAACGGTACTGTTATTATACAAAACGGTGCTGTTACTATAGCTGATGGGGTCTAATTGTACCCCAGGGTACTTGCCGGAACGTACCCTGGGGGACATAGACCCTATGAGCGTTACTATACACCTATACACCTTGATTATGAAAAATCTCTATTGTATGTCTTCGTAAGCTTTACAATGCTACATAGTTGCACTATTATATAAAGTAAATACATTCATATATTGTGAGTCACAGATGCTACTGCATGATTACGCAAGTTATTAAAAATAATATTTGCCGGCTGTTTCTAACTGCCAATCAAGCGTTTAATTCTTTAGTTGTTTATACAAATAATAAAATGTATGATATATTCCTACTTCTGGTGGGAAATTATGATAAGGGGGTAGGAATGTATTACCGCACGTAAATAAGAAAGCATATATATATATATATATATATGCTAAAATGATATTGTGTCCCAGTGATTTCATATACGTGGTTGGTGCAAATGTTCGCATTTTTAAATCGATCATGTAATCACAGTTGTGTTTACTCGCCTGTTTCACTTCTGCATGTGTGCATTGCATGCATACACTTACCTGTATATGGCAATTATTCCACCGGACACCTTTGATTTGCAAAATAGAAGACTGTCTTGAAAATCAATGTTTCCCATTTCACGGGAAGAGCAAACATTGATTGTTCTTGTAGAAAGATAATTTCCAAAAGTATTTTGGTTGGGCAAGGTTTACTCTGTATGCAATTAATTTCCATGTGCCTGAGATATTCACAAGTAGTTCCGAGTGATTACTATAATTCGGAGAATGCCGCCGCAATTACAGAATGGTCGTAACGTTCTTCAGCGCAAGGCACCAGTAGCAAACGCGTTTCAAGCATGCAGGCGCCCCCGCCCGCACATATCATAATCGTACGCATATACGCGAAGGAGTCAGTATTGATTGAATCTTTTGCACTAGCAATTCTAAAACTAGAATGTGTATTTTTATCTGTGTATATGCAGCTACGTGCAATTCGTAACCGTTTCTAAAATATCTTACTCGGATTCGCAAGCTGATCGGAAATAACATAGATATTAATACATGGGTTGTGATTAACGGCCCAAATAACATTTAATATCCCATTCTTTATGTCTGTATCTAAGTTATGACCAATCAGCTATTGATTAGATTTTCCCATATTACTTACATCTAATGAATTTTCTGTGAAAATTGTATACGAGTATGTTGTGTCCGTCCACTGGCAAGCACTTAATTCAAGCTATGCTACAACAAAAGTCTCAGGGTATTGAGTAGCCAGTATGTGTCATGTTAGATTACTAAGATCGATTACCAAACCAGTTTTCCGTTATTTGGTTGTCATGGAAACACACACATCTTGGCCATGCCACATTAAACATCGTGGTGCAAGGATTCTGCCTGTAATCCATATCGCTGAAATGAATCCTTTATTTTGATACATAATATCAGTGGAAGGGATGGGCTTTTCATTGAAGGCAGCTTGTGCAAAAAGCGTTATTCGGCTGTTGGATCTGCCGATCTAAAGAGCTTTCTCTGTCACAAAAGCCATTGTCGCGTGTTTTCATCAATATATGGAGCTCAAGAAATGTTGGCAAATGCTCTCTCCCTCTCTCCCCCCTCTCCCTCCCCCATCTATCACCTATCTTCTCTCCCCCAAGTTCTCTCTCGCTCTCTCTGTCTCTCTCTCTCTCTCTCTCT
>NW_014577178.1:123284-125588 GCF_000485595.1 Priapulus caudatus | reverse complement strand
CGGTTGGTCTGCTATCTCAAATGTGCGTACATCTGTTGTAGGTTCCAGCAGCAACTTACTGCGCCAGTCAAGAGTGCACGATGATTATTGTAAATAACCAATAGACTAATAGTGGAAAGTGTGACTGATATTTCTAGCAATGCAATCAAATTCAAATCAACGGGGCTGAATTTATCCAAATAATTCAACCATACTTCGACCGAGAGTTACAAATGTATTTAAGTAGTTTAGTACACATTGTATTACTATGTATTGTATTGTATTTTTTTTGTATTGTAACACATTGTAATGCATGACATGGTAGTAATGACATTGTATTGCATTGTTTGAACGGTACTGTTATTATACAAAACGGTGCTGTTACTATAGCTGATGGGGTCTAATTGTACCCCAGGGTACTGCCGGAACGTACCCTGGGTACGGTCCGGTATACCAGAACGTACCCTGGCACTAAATACTACTAGCTAATATGCCGGACCGTACCTCGCCTACTCCACTAACGAGTCTAGGGAGTCGCCTACGCCTACTCCCTAACCCTAACCCCAACCCTAACTCTAACCCTAACCATATCCTTATAACCATATCAGCTAGATAGTTACCAGGGTACGTTCCGGTATACCGGACCGTACCCAGGGTACGTTCCGGCAGTACCCTGGGGGACATAGACCCTATGAGCGTTACTATACACCTATACACCTTGATTATGAAAAATCTCTATTGTATGTCTTCGTAAGCTTTACAATGCTACATAGTTGCACTATTATATAAAGTAAATACATTCATATATTGTGAGTCACAGATGCTACTGCATGATTACGCAAGTTATTAAAAATAATATTTGCCGGCTGTTTCTAACTGCCAATCAAGCGTTTAATTCTTTAGTTGTTTATACAAATAATAAAATGTATGATATATTCCTACTTCTGGTGGGAAATTATGATAAGGGGGTAGGAATGTATTACCGCACGTAAATAAGAAAGCATATATATATATATATATATATATGCTAAAATGATATTGTGTCCCAGTGATTTCATATACGTGGTTGGTGCAAATGTTCGCATTTTTAAATCGATCATGTAATCACAGTTGTGTTTACTCGCCTGTTTCACTTCTGCATGTGTGCATTGCATGCATACACTTACCTGTATATGGCAATTATTCCACCGGACACCTTTGATTTGCAAAATAGAAGACTGTCTTGAAAATCAATGTTTCCCATTTCACGGGAAGAGCAAACATTGATTGTTCTTGTAGAAAGATAATTTCCAAAAGTATTTTGGTTGGGCAAGGTTTACTCTGTATGCAATTAATTTCCATGTGCCTGAGATATTCACAAGTAGTTCCGAGTGATTACTATAATTCGGAGAATGCCGCCGCAATTACAGAATGGTCGTAACGTTCTTCAGCGCAAGGCACCAGTAGCAAACGCGTTTCAAGCATGCAGGCGCCCCCGCCCGCACATATCATAATCGTACGCATATACGCGAAGGAGTCAGTATTGATTGAATCTTTTGCACTAGCAATTCTAAAACTAGAATGTGTATTTTTATCTGTGTATATGCAGCTACGTGCAATTCGTAACCGTTTCTAAAATATCTTACTCGGATTCGCAAGCTGATCGGAAATAACATAGATATTAATACATGGGTTGTGATTAACGGCCCAAATAACATTTAATATCCCATTCTTTATGTCTGTATCTAAGTTATGACCAATCAGCTATTGATTAGATTTTCCCATATTACTTACATCTAATGAATTTTCTGTGAAAATTGTATACGAGTATGTTGTGTCAGTCCACTGGCAAGCACTTAATTCAAGCTATGATACAACAAAAGTCTCAGGGTATTGAGTAGCCAGTATGTGTCATGTTAGATTACTAAGATCGATTACCAAACCAGTTTTCCGTTATTTGGTTGTCATGGAAACACACACATCTTGGCCATGCCACATTAAACATCGTGGTGCAAGGATTCTGCCTGTAATCCATATCGCTGAAATGAATCCTTTATTTTGATACATAATATCAGTGGAAGGGATGGGCTTTTCATTGAAGGCAGCTTGTGCAAAAAGCGTTATTCGGCTGTTGGATCTGCCGATCTAAAGAGCTTTCTCTGTCACAAAAGCCATTGTCGCGTGTTTTCATCAATATATGGAGCTCAAGAAATGTTGGCAAATGCTCTCTCCCTCTCTCCCCCTCTCCCTCCCCCATCTATCACCTATCTTCTCTCCCCCAAGTTCTCTCTCGCTCTCTCTGTCTCTCTCTCTCTCTCTCTCTCTCTCTCTCTCTCTCTCTCTCTC
>NW_014577178.1:56668-121668 GCF_000485595.1 Priapulus caudatus | reverse complement strand
TGGATGTAGAAATGAGAATGTAATTATAAATATTGATATTTTTTAAATGTGTCCTACCGGGTTGCGGTAGTTTAATACGAACGTTTTCCTTATTTCAGTGCCATAATAACTTTTCTTCTTAATTCTATTTAGTACATGTATTATACATGCGATCTTTTCAAGGTCTGGGGTAATCTTGTGTTAAAGCCAGGATTTCGAAAATAATTTCCGACCAGTCTCGTGTTTTCCCCAGTTTTACGATACTTACCGTTATTGCTTGAGTAACAGCAACAGTTACTGTCTAGAGTAATGCTAACATGCATTAGAACCTTCGTACTTAGCTATATTTACCAAAACATGCACGATTTGAATTTTGATTACTCGTTTTGATTTCCACTGCCATTTCTTGCGAAGCTAATATTTTAGATCGCACCTATAGTTCACTAAACAGAATTAGTCTAGATGTCTCTTTGTTTGAATTAGGTCACTTAGGTGCACTGTGGCTGCACTTATTATTAATGTGCCATTTGCAAAGTAATTGTTGCTATAATCAAATATGCCAAGGTGTTACGCCGTGTTCAATTCCAATTTGCTATGCTATAACAGCATGAATTCTTAGTGTTTTTCAAGTTGGTGTAATCAGTAATATCCGCTATTACTATTAGGTAGGACTATATTTAGGTATACTTTTCCAGATTATGCGTTTTTGAGGAATGATTTCGAAATAAATAATTTAAAACGATCATCTCACAACTAAATCAATAAATCAGTAAATTGAGACAAATTTAGTCTCACCTGTCAGCGTACATATTACTGATTACCTCAGCTCAAAAATTGTAAGAGTTGGTTGTGTTATAGGCTATGAAACTGCAAATGAACAGCAAACGTGCTTCTATCTGTAGATTCGCGAGAATGGAATTTTCAAATAGTCCCACAAAACAAGTGCTTGTAGTTACGTGACGTAAATTTGTATAGAGTGGTACCTATCTCGAAATGCAGACAACTTAGGTAATATAGCGTAGAGACAGAGTACCGGTCGATGGCATCTCCCGAGAGCGAAAATTTTGCGCAAGTTTTGTTGACATATGTAAACAAATCAAATTTAAAAAAAACCAGACCAGTGCACATATTGATGAAAAGAATGATGTGCGAGTGTTCTATGGTGTGTTAGCCTTACTGTATACAATTGGCGTTATGCAAGGAGTTCCAGTAAGTATCAGAACGGTTGGGAAAATTTGAAAACGGATAGAAAAAACTAAAGTAATCCTCAATTTAATGTCTTGAAATTGCTATTCGACGCGTTTATTCAGCTGCCTTAAATGGACGTGGTTCATACTGTAGACTATACTTCAGGCTTAGCATACACAACCAAATACAAATCAACAGTTAAGGTTCGCCCCTAGCCCTTGTATATTTGGTTTTAATTAGAAACTTTTAATTTTAATTAGAGTAATTTTAATTAGAAACGCTGAAGATAATGCCTTACTCTGTACTGCACTAAACCCTGTGTGGGTTTCTGTGACAGAATGTTTGTTAATTATAATCACTTTAGTTGCCAGCAAACGATCGTAATTTCCATAATAGTATTATATGTGTCAAATGAATTACATTATTGTCATAACTTTACATGTGTAACATAACTTCTCACTCTACGATCTGCTCTCTTTATCACTGACACACGTCTTCTGCTAGCACTTTTAGCACTATAGCCATTCGTTAAGGAGCGTACGTATTTCATATAACCTATTAGACAAACTTTATAAAAATGAGTTTCTAATCCTACTAAATATTTTTTCTTGTAATATATAATGCAGAAGCCTCTGCAGTTACATGGGAGCTGGCTTCTTCTAACGTAGGGAGAAATGTAAACAATGATTATTTGTAAATGTTACGCAATCAGCTGCTCAGTGAATTGTCAGATTTCTGCTGCCAGTTTGCATCGGCCATCAGTACACATAGTTGTCTATCATCTGTACTGTGGATTTGTATCAGAAGCAGCTGCAATTCAGCACTGACGTGGTGCAGGTGTTTACAGTACACTGGCCTATGTCTGCTGTTAAATAGCATCTGCAACATATGGCCTGCAATACAGTAGCATCTGGGGACACAATCTGCACACTTGACTATGCATTCTAGATATTTTGTTGACATGTCAATGTAGAACATATGGTGACTGTCAGGTTATGTGAAGGTCAAGGTTAGAAGATACACCGATATTCAGCTTTTAATCGTATGTGATAACTGTAAAAATAGCAAAACTGCTGAATGTAAGCTCAATGTAAGGGTTTGAAGTTTTATGAATGCTCGTAGTAGAACGTATGTGCTTACTTACAAGTTTATTTGTGTTATGAACAGGCAAGTCGGTAAAGCGCATCTAATCTATTTTCAGACACACTTAGCAACAATATGTACCTCCTTTGAGTTTCTTAGATATACCTGAGAAAAAGAGTTTGACGATTGGCGTTTACGTGCTACAGTCCGGATGTAGTCGGATAGCCGTGACAGGTGTTTTAAATATGCAGAGATGTATAATGCAGAGTAAATCATGGTAATAAGCCACTTCGTAGTTACGCATTGAGCATGCGCGAGATTCTGTAGATCGCGATACATGCGAATACATGTTATTTGTTCAATTTTGTTGTCTGTTACTTAGTTGATAAATGGAAAAATACTTGGTTATAATTGATATCCTGTCTTTTAGGTATAGGGATACATGTTTATAAAGGACCCATGGAATAATTTCAGTACTAATTATGCCAATAACGTAAAGATGCATGTGTGAACAACTTTCGAGTTTACCTAGTAGCTATTTGTACACATGAGAATTAAGACATTCTAAAACAATTTTAAGTCCATCATTTATTGAAAGGTTCCCTTAATATTTTTCATCCTCACCAAAGTTTCTGTAATTGTCATCATGGACATCTGACGTCTCAATCACCATTTTCTCATTGCATTATTCATACACATGCAGTTACATCTCATTCTCAATTATATACTTAATAAAGCAACGAACATTCAATAATTAAATTGCATTCATTAATAAACATAACATTGTTTGAATGCTTACTATTTCAGTTATTAGTATTGTGATTACAATAATTATACGCCCATACTATGCCAGCTAAAATACCATTTACACGAAACAGGAGTCACGCATATATCTTTTATTATTAATATCAAATGGTACTTGAATTGAAGGTTTTCATAGATATTAATAATAAGAAATATAAGAAATTATGATACATTTTTACGAGCGAACGCGCGATCCAACGTTTCAGCTATGTACAAATGACCTATAACCCGATGACGTCATAGGGCTCCACTACGAAGTGGCTTATTGCTTCCACCGAATATATATATAGTCCACGTAGTTGCAAAATTAAAGACTTTAATAATGAACTGATTTTTTATTGTGTGTGTGTGTTTGCACCAATGAATATTTCTTGATATTATAGATATATGCATACATTAGACAATTTTTGTAATGTTATAGGCAAACGTTGTAGTATTGAAACGGGAATGTATTACATATGCGAGCGTGAATATTGGTCTGAATATTCTGTTGATGTTTTTTTCTGGCAAATTATTGTTTATTTATAATCTATTCGCCTAGCCTGGTTGGTGAGTTTTGCTGTCGGATTGTGTGGGAGAGGTCAAGTAGGAAGCAATGGAAACACGAGATAATACACTTCTATTATCTGTGCGCATGCTTCCATACATCGCACATGTATATATATACATCAAGAGCTAATAATACCTTATTAGCTCTTGATATACATGTATGCACGCGTGCAACTCATACTTATATGCATGCACCCACAGACGCATGGGTCTCTCACATAGACGCGTAGGGCCTATACTGTATACGCCATATTTTTCGCGTAATTTTCGCGACTTCATACTTGACAGACAATTTCGCGAGTGGTTAATTTCGCGGTCGGTGAATTATGAATTATTCTCGTGTTGTTATTTTTGCGGTCAGAGACGCGTTCGCTAAATTTGCAAAAATTAAACCACCGCTAAATATTCAGCGTATACAGTATATTATTACATGCAAGTAGATAGACGGTCACGTGTAGTTATATTATTTATGTAGATACTAAGTTGATTTTTACATATAGACAAGGAGCTGCTGGAAGTAGGTTTTATTAGTCATGTTCATCACAACTCATTCGGTGCAAATTTGAATTTCCAGACAGTATCACTAATTTAAGAAGATGATGGTGGTAAAGGCAGCGTCATAGCATATGATTGTTTGTGATATTTATTAGGGATGCACAGGAACTTGGATCCGGCCGGATCCCCAATTTTTCCGGTTTCGGCCGGAACCCTTCACAAAAGGTTGGCCGGAACCGGAATTTTTCATAATTTCATTTCTGCTACAAGCTTCATCAAGATCAAAAGATCAGTCACGGAATGTAGTTATGTCAATATATAGAGTCAACTTGCTGAAAATATAGTGTTTTAACAACTTCACACTATTATGCCTCGAAAACGTTTGCCACTTGAACATCGGCTAACTAACTGAACTGATCGAACCTAACTGATGTTAGGTGATTCACGAGATTTTCCTTTAAAATAAAATGCTCTTAGAGCCACAGGAATGGCATATGTTTGTTAGTTGAACTTGAAAATAATCGACCAAAACCAGGGATACTGCAACATGCAGGTTTTGCCACACAATTCGCTCGCGAATAAGATGCCAGAATTATGCACTGTAAGCAGATGATTCGATCATACACCTAACAACCATCCTGTAATTAGAACTTTGTAGCATTGAGAACAATGTAGAATGTGAACATGTAGACAATGAGAACATGTATATAATGAGAACATGAGACATGAGAACATGAGAAGATGAGAACATGTGACATATAATGAGAACATGTAGAACAATGAGCATTGTCCTACTCGCCTGAGTGATGTGCCTGCCAATATTTCGTTCAGGCCGAGTGAGTTTGCGCAATACTGGGCCAATTAAAACTGTCAAGTTTATTCCCAGCTTAAGTTCCGGTTCCAGCCAGGTAGTTCCGGCAGAAATTTTTTTCAAGTTCCGGCTGGTTCTGGTTCCGGCCTGAACTTAAAAAGTTGGATCCGGTGCACCCCTAATATTTATGTTTGGTTTCATGGTTCATCAGGAGACACGCGGAAATTCTCTAAAGTTAACAGTTATTGCAAATTATATGATTCCATCCAAATTCGCTCAGTTTTGAATAACCATGTAGGGGCTATACTATAATGCTGTGTGTGTCTTCTAAGATGCTGATGGTGACTCCATTTTTAGCTCACCTTGACATCGTCAAGTTGAGCTATTGCATGGGTCGTCGTACGTCCGTCCGTCCGTCCGTCCGTCCGTCAACATTTGGTTTCGGTCAACGATAACTCAAGAACCGTTTGACCCACATGTTTGAAATTGGGTGTAGTTGTTACTGCTATGCTCCCATATGGAACGTCCTATTTTGACCAGTCGATGTACTTTCGAGCCACGGCAATTTTTGGGCAAAAATGGGAATTGCCATTAGTCAGTTCAGGTTCAACGGATTTTGCTCATTTTTGGTATGTGAATGAATAAGGGCTAGGGGTTTTGATATTTAAAAAAAAATTATGCAAATTAGGTAGGGTTTGGCAATTATATAGCATATTATATAAACACAAACAGTCTGTGGTGTCACACTCGTCTGGTTCGTTTTACAAGATTTCATTGACAATATCTTTAATGAAAAATTGGTATTTCCTCACCACTCTGCCGATAAAACGTCTATATTAGAGTAAAGATTTACAAAACATGTCGGAACGCAGCATAACCTATTTATTTCAAGCGCTATCACTACAAAGCGGGTATAGCGCCATCTACGGTCACAAATTGTGATTCATTTTGGTTTATAAATTATTATTGCGATATACAGATGGCAATCGTTTCTATAATGTACGTCGATGGTTGCTCAATTAAAACTGACTTCTTCTTACTCACTCATTTGTGTCCTTTTTTTGTGGTGAGCTACAGTGTCATTGACACTTTCATTTCTGGAATCCATTGCTGTCCTTCTTCCTGATCATGATTCTTATATTGAAATTAAGTACTAAAGTGGTTTCTCATTGGTTGCTAGATTTTATAGAATTCTTTGGGATTTCAGTTTAATAAATATCTGAAGCTGTAACTGTAAGTGTAAAACTCTACAACGATAAAGAACTCATCTGTAGTTCTACTGGTTTTTGCCCTGCTTCTAGAGATGAGATTACCTTTTGGATTATATATATATATATATAGTGAGCAACTAATAACAGTACTAAAAATATTTGAAAATCACATGATCTGAAATATTGTGTGTGTGGCACCCTTATATCATGTGTTATTATTCGTCTGCCTTTTTCTTAGATTTGAGTTTGTGGAAATCCTTCATGTTCATGTGCATGCGTTATGAAGATGGGGATATGCATGGTGTGTGTAAAACAGCACAGTAGAACCTGCACATGTCATCATACTCATGATCCTAAGCAGCAACCCAAAACTATGAAATCAAGTTTGTATTTTTAGCTAAAGGTGGCATTTTAAGAATGCGAGATATGCTGACACCATTCCAGAACCCAACAGTTAGTCTAAATTTAACATTGGCTGTAGGTGTACTCCCTGGAGATTGCTGGTTGATTTGTGGATGATAAATTCACCGAAATGTTTCGAAGCTTTTTCTTATGTGCTTCATTAGTGAAATGCCACCTATCCATGCCATCCGTTAGCTACACGAACTGTTATTGTGTCAGATATAGTATCTCCTTAAAATTTACATTTAAAATTTTAATTGATTAAGAACTTATATTAGTTCATGTATTGTAAGGTAAATATATATAGGTTTGAGTTTATACAGTTAAAACGGTCTAGAGAAACATTTTTCTTATCGGGGTGAACATCTTTTGTGTACACAATCTATAAAGCTAGTCTTTCATAACTAACATTAATTTTCTGATAAATCTCTCACAACCAAAGACCCACATGTTGGTTTGGTAGTATACTTTGATTGTTTGCTGTTAATAGTGTTATATAAAAAAAAAAGTGATACCACTATTGAATTTTATCACACTGAGTATATTACCTTCTTCAGGCTAGTCTCTCACGGTGTCCAAAAGCTATAGCTGATGTAAACGTCTAGAAATGTACAAGCGCATTACATCTATACAGTTATTTGGAATCCGGGTGAGCAGATGCGCGCTCGGCTGGTCCTTCTGTTGCCTGCAGCAGCTGTGCTCTGATGTGTGGCAGCAGCTGTTTCCCAGAACCGAGCCAGCCAATGAACTGAGCTGTACGTTTTTCTACATTTGCCCGCGATGGCAGTCTTGAGGCTGGGATTACCCAGTACAGTGGTCAATGTTACAATGAGCAGGTCAGTGAGCACGGTGTCCACGGGCGCTGGTCAATGTTTCGATGAGTGGGCACAGTAAGTGGTCGTCACACTTTCCATTAACCGTGCCCATATTTCCTACGAGGGGGGGTCAGCAAAGTATCCGTGGAGCATGGGCAGGGTTCGTAGAGCTCTGTGGGTTATTCACGGTTTACACGTGTGGTGGGCGTACGTGTCTTCGTTTAATTGTAGTGGTAAGGGTCGCGATGACTGGATGTACATATTCAACTTATATCAATATATTCAACTTATTCAACTTATTACTTCAATTATTTACTTCAATTAAAACTTAATTATTTACTAAAAAATTCAAAAAAATTCAATTAAAATTGAATTATTTACTTCAAATTATTTCAACTTATTCAACATATATCGCTTAAACTTGCAAAGGTCTCGACGAGCAGCTGTTAATGTTATATAATCACATGTTATGATGCAATGATACAATATGATACAATAAATGATGTTAGTCACAATGTGAAGTCGACCTAGTTTCTGTGAACAGTTGCGATGGCCAGAGTTTCTTCAGGAAGGATAAAATGTTCGTATGAGTTATTCACGGTTTCCACACTGGGATTTAGTAGGATTACGAGGATTATAGGCATTTTATAGTTGCCAGGTTCTTAATAAATGTTGGTTACATTTGACATGACTGACCAATTAATTGTCATGATTGTGTTGAGCAATTGGTCACAGGCAGGCTTCTGTGGATGAAGCCAAGTCTACCTGCCACCAAGAACAGACGGAATGTTCATCGGAAATAGTGTGTGGTGTAGGTGCCACTAATTGAAGTGAGAAAAATATTTATATTATCACGCGTGTGTAATATAGACTATATTATAGACTGTATTATAGACTATAGACTTTATAGATCTATATTCTATAAATAGTCTATTATTATTCACTCCTGATATAGTCTATATTATAGTTTATACACACCTGATATTATTACGATGCCACCTGGCTCACTCATCTCATGGTTGAGGGTTATAGCGAAATATATCCCTGCTTACTAGTTACTAACATCAAGTAACAGTTTTTTAGTATAACCTTTTATTATTTTTTAATTAAAAGTAACAATTGTTAAATCAACGCAGAGCTTTATATCAGGTAATTTATTACCAGTACCACAACCAATATATTTCGAATGAAATTTCATTATTTTAAATTTTCAGAATTGGGTGCAAATTTTGCATGAAAATGCCGGCGTGTAATATTATTTCAGCGTAACGATTTGGTCCTAGGTTTGTAAAATGTAATTAAGAGCAGTTGGAGGCTGACAGTGGTTTGCATATTGTACATATGGTGCTTTATTGGCAGACATGTGTAGCCAGCTGTTAGGATTCCAAACTCGCACTTGATCATGTTGTTGCAATAAACACTTTGCTACTGTATGCGTTACACTCTTCTCCTGAGCATGTAGACTGTTTTTCTGTGCTTCCAACTACATGTAAGAGGGTCTGCCAGCTAGGAATCCAGCTTTTTGGGTCTGGCGGTATAAGTGAGAATTCTTGGTGTACAATTTCGTAGTTGTTGCAGTCAGATGTCTCGTGTGGCTCAGACTCTTCCTTCATGCGGAAGCCAGCGATTGCTTGCTTATAACTCTAGGCGATCGTCCTGCTATATACGCTGTGCCGACTTCACACTGGCATTCTATGCTGCGTAATGTCTCGCGTTTACTTCTTCGGATAGTTCGTAATTTAATTCCAAGCTACAAATACAAGCTATGATGAATGTCATTCATCGCGCCGAATGCTGGATGTGAACGTGTGTTCTGTAGTTGCATGCTGTCACACGGTACACATGCGCTGTGCAACCTAATTTTCGTTATATCTGCTCAACAGTTACTTTGTTGTTGGTATTCGTAGCCACAAGTTACCTTCTCGCTTCTCACTACGTAGCACAGTCGTAGTGCCTGGACGGACTATTGATATTCGTAGACAAAGTAAACGAGGAATATTGCGTATACATGTCGTTGTGAATGTATGGCGCGAGGTGTACCGCGTTCCGCAAAAGATGCTAAAAAGTTTATATAACAAGCTCATATATTTTGCGATAAGGCGATCGTTGCGGGATAACACTGCAGCAAATTTAACACGTACAGAACTTGGTTATTTTTACTTACTGCAAACCTTGTCGTAGGTAAATAAGTGGATTGCTGAGCACTGGTTTTCGCAGTGCTTGCTTGCAGGCATCTAATTGGCGGCCGGTCCGGCATCGTTGCATGGCCTGCCTGCACACTGGCGTCTGACATGCAAGTTGACGTGTGAGTGTTTATGTTTTGCTGTGGTCAATGTCTCGCCGCACGTACCTGGCTGAACTTTGCGTTTAGGCCAGAAATTGCACAGTGAGCAAAACGTAGATGTAGCGCACACACTATATAGAACATGTGTGCGGTTCTTCAAACAACACAGGTTCAGTAATCGTAATCAATGGCTACAGCTGTTGCGTTCCCACACTTCTTGCTCGGTGCAAAAGAGGTCTCCCCATTCATTATACGCGCCATGGGTGCAGGGAGAAAATACAGTGTCAGCTGTACATATGTGTGTGCATCTTTCCCCTCGTTGGACCATACCATTTATTTGACGGAGGGTGATTTGGGGTTTCTACAATGTCCTTCACGCTGAGCACCTGGTGTACGTATCTTACATTAGCAGGTGTAATAAATCTAAGCACAACCCTATCAGAGATTCTTTACTGAACCGCTCATATGAGGCTCAAATAGCATTAATAATGTTAAAACGAGGCTGTTTACTTGCGTTTGGACAAAATTCGTAGAGCCCCAATTATTTGCAGTATTTTTTTTCTTGTGGCACATGTTAAAAACGTATTTCACACATGTGAGACAGTGAAATGCGAAGAAAATTGCCCTGTATGATTAATTAGGATTGCATAAAGAGTGACTGCTGTTTGCACTTGCACGAGAGTACCGGCCCCGGCACATCTAGCGTTTTAAAGTGGATAATCCTCGCAACAAAATGCCTAAATACACCTACTGTGAGCATACTTGCAGTATGAATACATGAAATGTTCTGATTAAGCCAGAAATTTGCTCCGAAGTAGAGCATTTTGAAAACTTTCTCGGAGAAAGTTTTGGCGTATAGATACACATAAATTGTGTACAGTGAAGCGACTGAGAACGCTAATAGTAGGCCTACGCTAGCGCAAATAGTTTCTGGAAAGAAAACACTATATTTGTTTGCTGATTGCATAAGTAATGTACATAGATAACCTATTATTTGAACAAATTTCACAATTTTGTACTGAAAAAAACATCGAATAATAAATTATAACTTGTTTTATCATAGAAAAGAAATGTTAATGAAAACTGTGCTCGCTCGGCTGTGTCCCGGATGTGTAAACATCCTGTGGTACTACTTTCGTGAGAGGAGTACTTTCGTTTAGATATGCTAATTAAAAAAAAAAGCTATAATAAAATTAGCAATACAAATGTCGTAGTGAATTTTTACAACATAGACGAGCTCACAGTAGCTATATCTATGCATTTTGCTGCGAGAACTGGCCGTTTTAATTGGCGAACCAAGTAACAAGTAGCTGCAGTTTTATGACACATTTGAAACTCATTTCATATGTAGTAAGTTCCTGAGAATGGACTCCACGAAGTGAGCAACGTTCTATATAGAGAGTAGCACGCGATGAGTAGCAGATTAGAGGCTGCATGCATGACCACATCACATCCCTTACCATTGTGCGTTATGGTTGTGTACAGCCAGGTGATTTAACCCGTACGATGAGTCACTTTAACAACTAGAGTCTAGGCGCTCCCTCCTTGCGATGATAGACATGGCTTCCCATTTCTGCTGCTGATTTTAATTTTGAAAAAACATGGGCAAGTGCTCCTGAATAAGCATTTGGCTGAGTAAACAAGATGAACAAAGCACACACAGCCCATATTAGGCCGAATGTCTTTTACAAACACATTTAAACAATCACATTATCTCAATGGCATGAGTGCATATTAAAGCTGCTAAATTACATTATTCAAGACGAGTTAAAAGCATGTAAAATACCAGGCTATCGTACGCAAAAGGGGTCTGCAACGTGATTGCATTACCGCATCACCTCTGCGCCATGTTTGCTGTGGTTTGCTGTATGTAAATACCGATATCTGTCAAAATATGTAATGGTGATTTTGAACGCCAATATTTAACATGCGATAATAGAGAACAAAATAAAAATGCGTTTTGTACTAAAAACATTGGTTAGCAATTTAGCATAGATTCCTGCAAATTTGTGTGAACCCAGTGTGAGCACCATGCACAATTTTAGTTTGCCAGTTTGTCCTTTTGTTAACTACTCGATTAAAATAATGGTTTAGCAAATAGAGGTAAGAGGTGAGTTGAAGTAAAGAACGTGAGGTAAATGACCATATAGGACATTACGCAAATTTCCTCTGTAATGAAAGATGAAGGACGGAGCCATTCATCTCTATAGAGGTCAATTAAGGTACATGTCTTAGCAATGAGTTTTGCCTATGTAACTGCAATTGCTTTTCTACTATGATTTAAACATGTTTACGGATACAGTTCAACTTGAAGATATTCTCACATGATGACCATCATTGTTATGAAGTGCGTCTCGCAGACTGACAATTCTTGTGTGCACACGCGTGTGAGTGTGCGTGAGCAGTTGTGTGAATTTGTAAGAAATTGGTGGTGCAACGAGGTTCATTTTGCATATGATTGAAAATGTACTGTCGAGAGCTAGTGGAAACATGAGCTCTGATGTTGGTAGTCTAATAATTAAGTAGTGACAGAATTTAAATGAATGTATAAGCCAATAGTTGAAATGGACTGACTGCATGCTAGCCACTTTGACGAATCTTCGTCGTGAGGAAATGTAGGATATTTCACTGGTGGGAAACTGTTGCGTTTTTAAATGCAACATTTGAACAATTTAGCCGCAAATGGCAGGAGATGCTGACATGCCTGCAGCATATTAGGAAAGCAGCATCATTTGTTGGCATCACGCTATCTTATCTCTCGGGAAATATTTTCATCTTTAAATAATGGAAGCGGCAATGAACGGAATCTTTGTCTAGGCTAATGGAAACTGTATTTACCGCGATCACGATACACTGAGGTAATTTACTGAAAAGTGATCCATCTTTTGTGTCGTCTATGGCTATTGTAAGCGACATCCATTAGACTTTGACAGGAGCTCGGCAATAATATCAATTGTTTCTGCATCAAACTTTGTCAGACGAAGCGCAGCAAATTTATAAATTTGTCTTTTTTTCATCTGAGGAAGTTGATTTCAATTGGCAAATCGGTTGCCGTGCAACAAAGGAAACCTGCATGCTAACTGTGGAAGTGCGCTTCTATAATGCTGGCAAATGACAGTTTGCATTTTAGTTGTGTATAGTATCTAGTTCACAAGGTGGTTGTGACAGAAATTCTGTCGTTTTCGTATGTTTATGCATGCCTATTTTTTGTTTGATTGTTGGTTTTAAAAACACAATTTTTATTTTCATTGTTAACTTGCTACTTTATGCAGATTGTCACGTACGTGCAGTTCCCAATGTGTTTTTATGCTGAATTTTTAAAAGTTATTATAAATAAAAATCTGCCAATTCACGCAGTCAATACACTCATGTACACAGTTTCGTTTAGGTTCTGGGAGGGGCATTGGTGGGATGACTGTACGATTCAAGGAACCTGAATGATATCATCGTGCTTGTAATTATTCAAAATTTGTGCGTTGGTATAGACGTCCAAACATTGTGTAATGGAGATAATACCCGCTAGATACTGGTTAGGATAATTCTAGTAAGACTGAAACGTGAGTCGGTGGTAGCTACATTGATATTAATATACGTGGATTGATTCCTTGATGTATAATTATTCTCAGGAAACATCGTGACTTTTAAACTATAGACTGTTGTGGAAATGTAGCAGGTGGCTTCCACATACATATATGTATGCCTCTGCTAGTTGCTGCGGAATACTGGAACTATGGAATTACAAATATAGCCTATGCCCTTGCCTACATCATGATCTCATGGTTGGGACCGTGTGCCTCGTTCCTCAATAGAGCCTTGCTCGTTTATATTTAGGAGACCAGTCTTATTTTTGCCACCATCAAGGAATATATGTGGAGGAATTGGCATTATATATCGTAGTGTGTTTGGTTCCTATATAGTCATTCAACTGCTTATATGTTCCTAGGATTCTTTGCAGTTAACGTTTGGTATGACAGGCTATGGATCACAGTAACAGTCAGCAGTAGTTTGAAGTTTTAATATAACAATAAAAGCAATTCACAAGTAGTATACTTTTGCTTTTATTACCATTTAATTGTATTTAGTCATTTTTTACAAATAATTGTGCTGGTAGTGAGCAACCGGTCATTGCACTGGTACAGCGTGGCCAAAACAGTTCCTATCGTATATATATGTATATATATATATATATATTATTATATATATATATATATATATATATATTATATAATATATATACAGCAATAAAATTACTTTACAACTGATCTTGTCATCACAAACTATTCAATCTATAAAGCTATATTTTGTGAACAATTAAATATGTATATATAATTATATTCAATTGTTCACAAAATACATATATAGCTAATTATATATATGATTGTTCACAAAATATAGCTTTATAGATTAAATAGTTTGTGATGACAAGATCGGTTGTTTACAAGCAAGTCAGGTCAGTTGCACGACCATTAATGCTTGTGACTCAACTCCAGCATCAATGTTGATGGTAGTATACATTTGTAGCCTGCAATCTGTAAGCCAGCAAAAGACACGTAAATGCGCCGTTACGACAACAAATTCTGTCTGCCGAAATTCTAGATATCGGTACAAGTTCATAGCAACCACAGTTATAAACAAATGCAACGTGCTAAATGAGAGAAATAGTGAGAGAGCTCGTGTTTGTATACGAATCTACAATCGCGTTAATTGAATGAGAGTTTGGAAAGCTTTAAACCACCACCGTACCGTGTTGGTAATGTGTGATACGTTACTGAATTATCAAAACATGTAATCGCATAGTAGTCTCACAGGGCTCCTAAACTAATGATAATTAATCAACCGTGATTGCCAGTTTAGCAATTATTCAACTGATTAATAGCTTTAAAGATATTGAAGAATTGATGCATGCATTTATGTCCAGATTAACATTACAGTTACTTGGTTTGCTTATATGCGCTGTATGGAATAGCGTGTAAATCTGGTAGTACGTGGCTTTGCACACGTATAGCTCTCCGCTTTGAACCGCAATCAATTTTTATTGTCGTTGACGCCCATGATTGAGGATGCTCTTTTCTGATTTTCATTGGTGCATAGCCGTAGAGAGGTCGGTGCTGGTTAGTAAATTATGATAACAGCTAATTCGTGTTTTTCGTGTAATTATTATACAACAGTAAAGATGACCATTGATTTAGACTAAGGCAGAAATATAATTATGCTGGAGACTATAATTGGGAGTCGTGATGGCCATTGTGCCAGTGGAATGTGCAAATGTTTACCCAACCAGGCGTATTGATTCGCCCATGAGTAAAGAGCTTGCTGATATCACTACTTCTCCACTAAACTGGGTTAAATTTTGAAGCAGACCACATAATTACTCGCACGCATATACACACGCGCACGACTTTGAAGCCAATACCAAGGCTAGCCCATTGCTGGAACGAATCCTCTCCATTGTATACTAATTATGAACTAATGTTGGAATATATAGGGGAAAACGAGCATCTAGAAAACAATGTAGGCATCAGGCAGTCAGCTATAGTGGATGTGTTCGTAAAGTAGCCGATATCATGAATTATGTTATGTTTGACATAGAGGCATCCTGCTTCATGTCGTCTATCATTACTATTGATTCCTATAATATATCTTGTATGCGAAATAGAGAGAGGCCGCACGTGAACAGATAGCGCACAGCCTTCATGTATTTTCTGTTGTCGTTTTAAGAAGCCGTGTGTAATTAAAGAAAATTTCACAAGGAAACGTTTAAATTCCCACTGTCTGCCTTACTTAGACCTGCTGTGATCTCTCGTCTATGTTGAAAAAAACAGCACTTAAATTCAGATGAATTTGTATTTCTGCTTTCATAACATGAAAATCCGCGTGTATAGCCTTAAAGTATATATAGTACTATATGCTAACACTTTAGCATTACGATAATCCAGATACAACTGAGCGATGATAAAACAAGCTAAACCTATTACTCAAAGCTTATTCATTATGAAATTATGTGACTGTTTAAGTAATGTGTTCTAAATTACTTTTACAGTAAGAGTGTGTTTGTTCTATTCTAAATCACTATCTCGCAATTATACTTATATATGGCTACTATTATCTGTCGTGCGGTTATTTTTACTGCTTCGCCCAATATCTGCATGTTAAAATATCGTCATGATGAAATTCGTAGTGTCCAACTCCAAATTCACGGAAACATGTTTTAATACTACAGCAATGATAACAGGTAGGAGGTGTGGGCGAGCATTATCCACGTTAATGGCAGGTGTCATGAAAAAAATAGCGTAGTGAATTCCCGTACGTCTGTATATATATATATAGTACTATACTCGCGTGAGTTCAATCACTGTACATGTGCTGCAATAGGAGAAATGCGTTTTAAAACAACTGGTCAGTTTATTTA
Organism: Priapulus caudatus; assembly: GCF_000485595.1. Lineage (NCBI taxonomy): Eukaryota > Metazoa > Priapulida > Priapulimorpha > Priapulimorphida > Priapulidae > Priapulus > Priapulus caudatus. Next base: position 105,638 of record NW_014577178.1, on the reverse strand, counting down.
ACTTCTTACCTATTAGGCAATAGGATCAAATAACCATGCATTTCTTGTAAAACACTTCATTAAAATAAAATAACTACTTTTATTTTAAAATTTAAAAAATCTCATGAACAATTAATGTGAACTCCGAGTTGGCATCGCTGAAGAATGGAATCTCACAATTTCCGCTTGAGTAGTATCCAATTGAATTGCTCTTTAGATTTAGTTGAGTAATACATGCTGTCATTCATTAATATTGCATGGAAACAAATAAGGCCTTGCGTGAAACGATAGACTTCTGCACCGATGAGGCGGTCTGAAAGCGGTTAGTAAAAAGGCCCGCTGATCAGTAAGTGTTTTCCGTTATAGATGCAATGCACCTGCTACAGGTGGTGGTGTTGCTGTCTGCTGCAGCCCCCCGCCTGCAAAGAATCGGTGTGCTTTCATGGCATTAGCTGCTATTGAAGTCTCGTTGAGCGGCGCAGCATTCTGCGATGAGGATGTAGTAGCTGCGGCTGAGGGTTGCGTCGATCCTAATTCTAAAGCAAGGAAATACGAGAAATCCAAATAGTCGAAACAGCTAGTTGTAGAAACCGCTCTTATCGGAGAGCGCTAACTGCTTTCATATTGTTATGTAAAGACACAAACACACACACACACACACACACACACACACACACACACACACACACACACACACACACACACACACACCACACGCCGCGCGTACACACCACACACACATACACACACGCAACGCCACGCACGCACGCCACGCACGCACGCACGCACACACCACACACACACACCACACACACTATGTCATGTACTCGCCATTCGCATAGCCTTCTGGCTATACTCGTGCTGTGTACTATGTGTCGTGCTGCGCCGCGGTTGCCCCGTCGCCGCTCGTGCCGCTGCGTGGCGCTGCTCGCTGTGCCCTACCATTATTCCCCCATTAAATGACCTATCCGTCCCCACGCTCGTTACTAGTCGGACGATATACATCACGATATCATCACTCGTGCATTGCCTCGTAGAACATCTTTCACAAGGTTCACTTGCGCCATTAATTTTAATAATTTCAGACGCTGGGCTATCAAATCTCTTCGCTATAATAATACGCGCAGTACTATAACTATTCGACCACTCGACTCACCTTCACGCCTGCTCCTCCATTCCTTACTTATCTCATCAATAGCAACATCAACACTCAGATAATATTGCATATTCACTCATTACGTCTAGTCAGCTAACAGACCACGTCTTACCGTTTACATGGCCTGCCTGAGCAAACGCTTCTTTCACTTACTGCTCCATGTGTGTTGTTCGTAGCTGTCTATTATACCGTATGTTAACGTTAGACTCACTATTTTTTTTCGCGTGTGTCCATCCTACCACTCCAACGCTACCTTAGTAGTGAACTTTGTGATCCCTCTCTATTGAAACTAGTATTTACCACGCCGTTCATATAGGTGTATCAGCTTATAGATTATAATATCAGGTCTCCTACTGCTTTACTACAAAAAAACACATTTATCTTGACTTTGACTCTTCAATGTCTCGTACGTACGTCAGATTGTCATGCGAATGAAACTCCTCAATCACGACCATCCTAATGCCTGCGCAACCGTCACCTGCCCGCCCCAGACAAGCACTGCGTAACATGCTACACCCCACCCCTGGGCGCAGATTCAGACCTCTCTCAATGCCTCATAAAACAGGCCGCTGGATGCGCGCTCGGAACCCGCGTGCTACACTGCCTGCGTTTTCGCACGCCACTCTCTCCCATGCATCTCTATTCACCGCAGGCACACATAGAACAATAATGTCCTCACTAACGCAATATATGAATAGCTGTCAGCAGCCCCTACGTGCATGTGCCTGCTATGTTTCTTAAACTTCCAAAGTTACGGCACGCCAATTCGACTCTCGTTATTTGCCCTTGGCATCCTATTTCCCAAAAGTGTTCCCTCCTCCGCATTGGGTTTGTGCACACGCTACAGGCGCTCCTCTCTACATGTACGAATCAACATCGATAGCCATGATACAGTCCCTCCCTTTCTTCTCAGCGAATGACTGCGCCGATTCCATTCGTGGCTATGTGTTATGTTAGGCCGCGTTGCTCTAAACCAATTCCTACCCAGCTGAATCACTTGCTAAACACTCGTTTTAGCCACTAGTAGAAGCTCGCTGTGCTTCAATTTTATGCCCGTTACTGCATACTATGCCATGTATGCGTGCTGTGTACTCTGCTTTAGCTCATGTGCTATCTGTGCCGACGCCATACGAGTGTGCATGCATGCACTGCCCACGTGTTTATGCGGCGTTGCGTACGTCATGCGTGTACTGCCGCGGGCAGGCTCCACTAAAGCCATGCACTGCACATGCTGCCGTGTGTGTAGACGTCAACGGATACTACTGCTCAGAAGCTGCTGGACAGATTTTAACTGCATGTAAGAAACTCATTAAAAGCCACCCGCCAGAAGCTAATGGCTTCAAAATATAGACATGAAAAAAATGAATCTACATTTTGCGGGTCTGCACTCCTCATTTAATTTATTTCTAACAACATTGTTCAAGCAGTTCTTTTTCTTCCTCCTTTTTTTTTTCTTTTTTTTTTCTTGTTTTGGCTTGTGCCGAGTATTGAACACTCGCTTTTATCATGTAGTTTTTCATTGCACCTACTATTACAATGCATGCTCAAAACAATCCATCTAAGTGCTGCGCTTGCAAGAAAAGCCGATACAAGGCGAAGCTCATATCAGGACAGCCTGCCAGCTCTTTCCCTCTCTCCCCCTCCCCTCCCCCACCTGCCCCGCCTACTCTTACCTCTCCCCCCCTTCCCCTCTGCCCCCCATTTCCCCTTGATCCCCCTTCTCCCCCCCCCCCCAACTCCCCCCCAGCCACCTCCCCCTCATTTTCCTCCTCCCTCCCTCTCCGCCTCATCGCCTTCCCGTGTTTTTTGCGCCACTTTGTAGAGAGCTTACGATCGCTCGGCGCTGGCCCACTCCGACTGTGCCTTCGATAATTGAGCCTACCTCATGCCGCAGAACGTTATTATCATGAACAGCGGCCTATAAACTTCTGTGACAACTCACTGTCCGTTTAATTAACTGCTAATAAGAATGTTAGACTGCCCCTGCGTGTGTACTTCGTGGGGGAGCTCTAACCGCTGTGCCCTGCCAGCCGCGTGCCTCGCCCGTGCATTCGTGCGTTGCCGCTGCCCATCACACATCCAGCTGATTGCCAGAATGACGAGAAGGAAAATTATGTCAGATGTTTAGTTGTGCAAATTTTTTATACACATGTACGATTCATAACAGTCTTTTACGATATAATGCACGATGTCTCGTGTGTTTACACCGATGGAACACATCGCAGCCAGCCAGCTAGTGCGTTAATTTGTCTTATAACTTGTGCTATTGCTGATCATAAAACGTTGGCATCATTATTCTGTTTTTATACCGCCTTTGTTGCGCCTTCCTGGATTTGCCTAACCTGAATAGCTTTAATTTTTAGCTCACCTTGACATCGTCATTATTGAGCTTATTTGCCATGCGGTCGTGTTACGTCCGTCGCTCACGTCGTCCCGTCCGTTCGCTCAACATTTGGTCCCTGCCGTCCACGATACTCAGAATCGCTTTTTGACACATTGTTTGAAATTGGGTGTAGTTCGTTACTGCTATGCCCCGCTCTCCTCGCTCTCTCTTGACGCACGCCACAGTGCGATCGTACCTTTTCCGAGCCACCGCAATTTTTTTGGGCAAAAACTCAGGATTGCCCATTAGTCAGTTCAGTGTTCAACAGAATTTTTGCTCACTTTTTGTATGTGAATGAATAAAGGGCCCATAAAAAAAGATGTTTCGTTTATCATCCCTGCGCCCGCATCACTTTTTCCGCCCGCATCAAATTTTTTTATATTTTTTAATTCACGTTTTTTGAATAATTTTTGAATAATTTTTAATAATAATTTATTTTTCAACGAAAAAATTATTCCATGAAGTTCTCTAGCGCCTAAGTCCAATCATAACTGGTGCTGTGGTTCGAGCCTACCTTTCTGTGATTGTTTTTTGTGCCCACGGGCCCAGCTGTAACTCTTTCGTTTTACATTCTAGTTGTTTAATTCCATGTTTGTGTTGTGTCTTCGGAAAAAAAAAAAATAAAAAAAAAAAACCGCCCTCCCTCATCACTTTTCTTTAGATGACAAGGATGAATAAACTAACATTTTTTTTATGGCGGCCTAAGGGCTAGCGCGCGTGTTCTAATATTTAATTAGAAGACAAAAATTATCGGCAATAGGTAGGCGTATTGGCAATTAATAATAACAATTAATACTATAACACAAACAGTCTGTCGGTGTCACATCTCGTCTGGTTCGTTTTACAATGATTTCATTGACATATCTTTAATTCGCAAAAATTGGTATTTCCTCGTCGCACTCTGCCGATAAAACGCTCTACATTAGAGTAAAGATTGTACAAAACAAAATGTCGGAAACGGCAGCAATAAATATTTTTTCAAGCTGCGCAATCGACTAAAAGCGGGGGTATACGCGCCATCTTACGGATCACTCAGAATTGTGATTCATTTTGGTTTTGAAATAATTACTCTGGGGGCAGATCATATAACAGATGAGGTCAATAGCTTTCTCGATTTTCAACTGTTCGGCTCCGAATGGTTGCCTCTAATTTAAAACTGGACTGCTTCTCCTACTTCAACTCAAATTTGTGTGTTTGTTGTGTGAAGCTACAGAGTGTTCATTGACACTTTGCACTTCACTCTCTCTCCTCTTCTTCTCACTGTCTAGTGTCTATCGGCGCCATATATATATAAGTTGTTCACGGCCGATTAGTCATACTGCGCATAACTAGAGAACTCCATCCGCCTAGAGGAAAACTAAAGATATTTTCAGCCAATCAGCACGTCTGGGAGAAATTAAAAAAAATTATATTCATCAATAGCTGGCGGCGTGCGTACAGTAATTAGCGCATGCACGCTACGTGTTGAATCCATGGGGTATACCCTTAACGGGCGCATTGGCGGCTAATGCGCTTTAGAACATCCGGCCTTTCTCGGCTACAACCAGGATTCCCGCGATTCGAGTCCCCATGCAGGCTGGGGAACTTAGTTTTCCCTTTTTTTCCTTTTTTTTCCCTTTATCCTACCTCTTTATATGTACTGCATTATTTTAAGCTTTTTAATTTTTTATATTTAATGTCTTTTATCTTTTGATTCTTATTACTTTTTGTTACTGTTTGGGATGGCCATGCGAACGCATGGGACATGGACGCATGCGATGGCATGCGATGGGATGGGATGGCATTGGAGTGGCCATGGGCATGGGATGCGGTGCGATGGCATAGTGGCATGGACGGCCACGCGCTATGCCATGCCATGTCATCGGGATGGCATGAGAATGGCGATATGGGATGGGGGTGGATGGGATGGGATGCGGGATGCATGGAATGGGATGGGATGCATGACATGGATGCATGGATTAGGATAGAATAGCTTAGCATTTTTTGGGGTATTTTCCTGTTCAACCAAAGGCGCTCACTTCAACGTGCTAGTACGCCACTATTATCCCCGCGGCAACGCCGCGGGTATGCCCCCTAGTATTTTATAAATTATCAATTTGCTATTGACTGATGTTTCTGGCTAATAATAGTTTTAGAATAAATTGCACCCATTATTCAACAAAAATTTGTAAGTGTATATGTTACATAATAAAAAGTGGTTTATATAGCTATTCCCTTGCGTTTTTGCTTTTGCAACTTGAACGCATCCAAACTATTATATGCACGATAAGCGACAAATGCCGCGGCGAAGATTTTGGCTTACACCAGCTGTTCTAGTAGGCTCAACTGAGCTTATTCTGGACGGCTGGTTGTTTGATATGGACGCATTTTGATTCGGCACTCGCGGTCGGGCATATTCGCAACTTGCCTAATAAACTGTATAAAGTGCCCAAGCTGTAAATATACAGCCTGCCTATAATCCTTACCAACATTTTTATATCAAGCACATTTTCTAGCGAATTGTTTATTTCTAAGATTATTTGGTCTGGTCATGAATTGTATATATATATATATATATATATATATCTTTATTTAAGAGCTACAAGCGTATCATCCAAATAAATTTTTGGAATAATGTATTCATCACAAATATATATATGTGTGTGTGTGTGTGCGTGCGTGGGCGTGCGGTGCGCGTGCGTGTGACACATATATACAAATAATACAAATTAATCATAAGCAGCTTGTCATTGCCGATCGTATACATATACGACCATGCGTAACGCAACGAAAAACCATGGTTCCACGACTCTATCGCCGCCATTACTAAATTCAGTTATTTATAACTGAAAGCAGATCATGGCCATTTCTGAACAAATCGCTGTAAATAGAATACCAAGCCGTCGCGGAAATAATACAATATGCGCCGTGTGTGAAGTGCGAAAGGGCTGGCTGATTGTGACGCAGTGTTGTTCGGTGTGTGGCAAGTGCTAAAAAGTCTCACCGAGGTGTAAGTTGTGCAACGTGTCGAACGCGGGCTTAATGTGGTAATCAATGCTATACTTTATTTCTGACTGAGCAAAGCGCCATTGAACCCAGCAGAAATAGCTAAAATTTTGAAAGGCGCCCATGCATTTGAGATGTAATACAAATTTTCAGGCTTTTTCCCAATTTGGATTTCGTGATTGCGAGCTGTCCATTATTTGCACATTTTAGCTGCTAGCGAAAGTTCGGCCTAATCGTCGCTAAAGTGTGTGCATGTTTATTTGCCATATAAATAGCTACCGTAATGAGCGGTTCCAGCAAATTGTTGAGCAGGAAAGAGCCCTATGATGCAAAGAATTTATAAAATTACCCTATCTATTGAAGTTAAAATTTATTGCAAGTCATTAGCCAGAAGAAGTTCGATTTATTGCATGCTAGCTAATAACGTGTTCATAGTCTGGTTCAGTTTAAATAGGTCGAGGATGCCTGCCCACTCATCGTCTGCACTTGCTGCGTGCATTGCGGTGTATTGGCGCATAGCGTCGCATGATTCCAAAGTCAAAATGCCTCGTGTAAAGTGCAGTAAGTTTATTAGTGTATTACCAAAACGTGTATGTGGTGATTTCAAGTACAATTTTGGAGCAGAGAATAGCTAGTAGTTATTCTGACCTTTAATGCCTTCAATTAGTACTTTCTTGGCTTGCAAGCACTAGCGTTCTATGCAAAACAACATATCTTACACCTGCGACGTGCTTTAAGCTATATCTTTGATTTCGTACAGCAGTATTTGAGGGACGCGTACCGTGGTCGTATATAGTAGAGAAAGCTGAAAGAGGAATTAGCATGAAATATAAAATAACCAGTCCTTGAAGGCGTATTTATGTGAAGAGAATAAGCTCTGCCTCAAGGATGACTGATCCTAGTTTCTAACATCATTTACATCACAAATAAGGCTCCCGTTTCAATTCAAAAGACTAAGTCATTCTCCTTTTTATGGGCCGAAATTGAAGAATGTGGGCAAAGCATGGAACATGCTACATGTGTTGACTGTGTATTAAGGACCGGTTAGCATAGTTGGATAGCTGCAAGCAAAATGCTAAGTGTTAGGCTGTAGATGACTGATTATATATAACGTGGTGTGCGTGCGTTCGTGCGCTGCTGGGTCATCTAGCAGCGCGCGCGCTGCATGTGTGTGTATGTGTATGTGTATTGTGTATGTGTATGTGTATGTGTATGTGTAATGTGTATGTGTATGTGTATGTGTATGTGTATGTGTATGTGTATGTGCTATGTGTATGTGATATGTGTTGCGTATCGGCGTAACATGCCGTAGTGCGTGTGCGTGTGCTGTGTGCGTGTCTGCGCCTAGTGCGCGTGTGCTGTATATATATGTGTGTTGCTAGCGTGTATGTGTCTGTGTGTGTGTGCTGTGTGTGGTGTGCTTGCGTCTCTGGGCTGTGTGTCGTGCGTGCGTGCGTGCTGTTGCTGCGGCGCGCGTACGCGTGTGTGCGTGCTGTGCAGTGCGTGCTGGCGTCGTGGCGCGCGCGTTGCGCTGCGGTCTGTGTGTGTGCCGGTGTGTGTGCGTGCGTGCTTGCGCCTTGTGTGCGTCGTGTGTGTAGCGTGTACTGCTGATGGGTGCGTGCGTGCGCCTCTGCTGGCGCGGGTGTACGTGGATGTGTGTGGCCAGTGCGCTGCGTTGCCGCGCGCGCGCTGTGTGCTTCGTGCGTGCGTTGGGCTGCGTGCGATTGCGGCCGGACCGTAGCCTAGCCTGGTGGAGCATACGTGCGTGCTTCAGACTACTGATGCCTGCCTAGCGCTGCGGGCTAATTACTCAGCTGCCGAAGACTATTACGGGCAAAAATAGGAAATTATATTTTGCTACTATAACGATGCTCATTTCTTGACGAAAGCGTCTCAGCCGTATTTTTCAATTTGGAAGAGGTAGACTCTGTATATCGAGTCATACTGGCAGCACACAGCTGAGTTGACGCGGGAGTCCGCCGGCTCAAGGAGAAAAGGGAGTGAGGGAAAGCGGGGAAGCGCGTTGTATGGGACTTATGGAGATCAGAAGACTGGGAAAGAGAAGCGTGGTTTCGTAAGGCAGGACAGCAGCCGGCAAAGAATATTAAACGCGTGTGTGAACGCTGTTATAATTCATTTAACACTTTAACACGATTTCGCGCCGAGAAGCCAAAATGTATCATAATGCCAGACATCATCATACGATATCGTCCTCTTCCTGTCTTATTCTCTTCTCTCTTTCCCACACTTAAAAACATGATCCACTTGTTTTCACCCTTTCGTCTTCTGCCGCATATATACTTAATTTTTCTTCTTGCGATTAACTTCATGCCCATTTTATTTTTTCCTGCTCTCACCATTTACCTGCGTCTTCTTTCGCTTAATGCCTCTGCCCTCTAGCATTTTCGCTACCGCCTACCCCTTTATTCTTCTTCAACTTATCAATATCCCTGTTCCATCTCTCACCTAAGTTTTCATCCACGCCAAATTTGTTTCGTGACGCTGCATCCCCTGCCCTATCTTTTCCTCCGTCCACAGTCTATATAATATTCGCCTAATTTGAGGTGTATGCCTGCACGCGTATAATGAAAGCTTATCACTACTGAAATTTTAAATCACATCTTCAAGAATTAAGTTGTTCCCTGTCAATGTAATATCATGTGATATGCGAGTATATGTTGGGTGTTATTTATTTAAACTGTTTCGCGATATATTTAGTTTTATGGGTTTCACGACAATTTCTTTTGTGCATATTGTCTCAGTTTTCGATGTTGTACACCAGTGCAATTGTTCCTTGGTGTCAGCCATTGCTCTCTCGGAATCTTGATCGCTAATTCGCCTAAAAATATCTAAGTTTCAGAAGGGCGCTTTGCCAGGCGCATGACGCTAAAATATCTAAGTTTCAAGAAGCGGGCGTTTGAGGGCATACGCTAAAAATATCTAGTCTCTAGGAGGGAGTTTGCAAGGCGCGCCTTGCTAACGCCTGCAAAACGCCCTCCATGAGAGAAGGGCGCCCTGCAAACAATGTTAGCGATGGTCTCAGTTTTTCGATGTTCACCATGCATTGTTCCTGTGTCAGATCTTCTGGAATCTGTGATCTAATTCGCTAAAATATCTGAGTTTCAGAAGGGCGTTTGCAGGGCATACGCTAAAATATCTAAGTTTCAGAAGGGCGTTTGCAGGCTATACGCTAAATATATCTAAGTCTCAGGAGCGGCGTTTGCCAGGGACGCCCTTCATAACGGCCCCTCAAACGCCCTCAGAGAGAAGGGCGCCCTGGCAAAAATGTTAGCGGATGTGCTAGTTGTCGACTGTCACCTATGCATTGTCTGCCTGTTCAGTAATCTTTCTGGAATCTTTCGCTGCATCTACAATTCGTCTAAAATATCGAGTTATCAGCAATGAGCCGCGTTTGCCCAGCGGCCATACTGCCCTAAAATATCTAAGTTTCAGAAGGGCGTTTGCAGGGCATACGCTAAAATATCTAAGTTTCAGAAGGGCGTTTGCAGGGCATACGCTAAAATATCTAAGTCTCAGGAGGGCGTTTGCAGGGCGTAGCACTTATGGAGGGCGTTTGCAGGGCGCCCTTCTAACGCCCTGCAAACGCCCTCCAGAGAGAAGGGCGCCCTGCAAAAATGTTAGGGTATGTCTCAGTTTTCGATGTCACCATGCATTGTTCCTGTGTCAGATCTTCTGGAATCTGTGATCTAATTGAACTTGATAAGGGTGGTTTCCTTATCAGGTACCTTGCACTGCAGGTCATTTACGCCTTTTCTTTCTACATTTTATGTATTATAATAAGAGAACTATCTATGTTTTAGGAACCTTAGACCTGATTTTATTACACTGCTACATGACCCTGTTTAGAAAACGGGTGTATATTTGTTTAGGTACGATGCTATTTTACCTGTGTGTATGATTTTCGTTATTCATACAAATAAAATAAAATAATTAATTTATTATTTATTGTATAAATAATATATAGAATTAGTTGTATGAAAAACTAAAACCCAAGATGTAGCAAAACCCTTTCGACCAAGCTTAACCTAATGAGAATTAACACATTAATGCTCTAGCAGCACTTACCAGCTATAGCCATGTTCTCAGGCTTAATTACAGATCTCAGACAGATATAATTATAACTCGTGTCGTACCTGTACGTAGAATTAATGTCCTCTTCTAGACATACCATATTTCATTAACTCTTAACTTAGTGTGATTATATAGGTAATCATTTGTAGTACAACATGCTGCAATGTGGCATGTTATTATAAACTTATATATGCAGGTTTTATCCCTTAAGAGATACCTCGAGGTCATAACAAATATATGTGTATGCATGTGCATGTGTGCGTGCGCGCGCTCGTGTGTGTGCGTGTGTGCATATAATGGCATTTTAATATAATAAATGTGGTGAAATATTTTAAGGAAGCGTCTGGCTTCTGGTAGGGGAATTGCGAGGAATGACGTAGAATGTAAGATTTGTGTCAACAGCGATCTTGTTGATTGAGCTTATAAATACTCTAACACTCCGTGAGTGTGAAGGCAGGATAGGCGCGAGGGTAGCTTTACGTGAGCAATGATTTTTGCCGAGATGCATGTCTCTCCACTCCTGTGAGCCGTAATAGGAAAAGGGATAAACTTTTCCGAAGAAAACTGGAGTTTGCCTACTGGACAGATAAAGGCTATGATAATGCGAGATTGATCCAGCCGAGTTACGCGCAGAGCTCGCAGCCACAGATTCAATTAAAAATTTGTCTGCATGAATTACCAGTGATAATAACCCCATTAGGGGATCATATCAGTTGGAATGGCTGAATTGATGGAATAAGTACTTCTGCCTGGGTCGCTCTCCATCAGTATTGTTCTCTGCGTTGAACATTTAAGGAAATTGGGAATTGATTCTGACAGCTTAGCATTCCTGTGGCAGGGTATAATCAGACAATTTTGTTTTAGCAGTATATAGCTATAACAAAAATGTGTGTGCATGCGTGCGTGCGTGTGTGAGTGCGCGCGTGTGTGCTTTCATTTATGTATATCTTTGTTAAAATTCTGAAATTTTAAAGTTGAACTTATTACCAATTTCGGTATCAACTGGCAAAGGGTTTGAAGGACAACTGGCATTTTCTATAATGACAGATTTACATTATTATGGATATTGAATTAATTCATGACGGTTTCAGTGAATTTTCCAGCTATTTTCTGTTATTGAATATATGTGACTCACGTGCCGGCATTTTTCTATGTTATTGCAGTTGTTCCCGAGTCCGATTCATGGACTGCAAACAATACAAGCAGTTCTTACGATGCAAGGGTAAGTGTGAAGCTCTCTTATTTTTTCTATTATGTGGTTAAAAGGAGTTTTATTGTGAGGTTTTGGCATAAAACCTGAACACTCTCAGCCCAACATTTTAAAAATTTAACCGGATTATTTTAGGGATTTTCATGAACTTGGATTTTCACATTTTTTTGCTTGCATTACACAAATTTCACAACAAGAACAAAAACATAGCGAGAATGATACAGCATGTTTGGCTTCGGTTTCATTGCCTCGCACTTGCCCTAGCTGTTAAGCTACTTTTATCAGCTACCATTTGTTTCAAATTATTAGTTACAGTTCTAAGTTTGACTAAATGGAATTTTTTTAGATGCCCTAGCTGTTTTGCCGTGCCCAGCGTGCGTGCATTGCTGTGTGCGTGTATGTTAAGAAAAGCAGTCTACAATATTTCAATTTTTACGCACCTGTTATAACTGCGCAGAAGGGGAACAGCAAGGGATATGAGGCCAGCTTTATCATGTCTTACTTGTCATTTTACAATGTTTCACAATGTTGCCAGTTACAATGTCTTACTTGTCATTTTACAATGTTCCACAATGTTGCAAATTACAATGTCTTACTTTCATTGTGCCTATAGAAATACATAGAGACACTATAGTATTATTCTGTATTTCTATTCCATAGTTATCTATGGTATTCTACTCTGTAGTTCTATAGCTATTCTATAGGTCTAACTTATTCTATAGTCTTTTAGTATTATTTCTGTGATTATGCCAGCAATGTGCATCTGCTAACTATAGAAGGAACATTACATGGTTATGCTCCGTGTTTATCAGGAACTATAAATGTATTGTATGCTCTGATTTTCCTAGTGAGTCATTTGTGATGTTTATTTGAATTTTAAAATATGCGTGCTAGTGAGACAAACGGAGATAATGTTGCAATTATGTTTGTGACTGGATTTGATTGGAAGGCCATAGTCTGCGTCTCCTGAGAAATTGTTTTAAAATTTAACCTTTGTTGCTTTTTGTGCAAATGTACTGCAGAGGAAATGAAGTAGTTTATTATTTATCAATTTGGCTTCATTATTAATGAGTGGTAATTATTTGCCTCCCGGAGGAGATTGTTCATTTTGTTGCTCACTGCTTTTTGGTGAGCAGTGGGAGCCAGATGTCTACCGTGCTATGCCGTTTTTACACAAGCCAAATTCTAGCTGGCATTTTCACGGACATATGTTGCTATGTTATGAATTCATGAAACCAAATTAACTGTTAACTCACTGTCTAATTCATGCCCTAGATAATGGGCGTAGATTGATGAATACGCGGCTTGATCATTGTATACGATGAGCTGAGTATATAAGGTGGTGAATTAATTATAGGGAGTAATAGCAGGAGAGAACCGTGTTGGATGAAAATCGTGCAAATAAACACCCGCTTCTGTCTCTCTAGTATGGTGGCCCTGATGTATGGTGGTGTCATGTCATGAACCTATTTTGTATGTTACTTGCTAAGAGCAATACAGGGCTATGGTCTGCTGGGCCACACCGGTGTTCTTTTTGTCTTGGTGATTATAGTGATTACTGGGTTTATTTTTGTGCAAGGTTTAATTGCTAGAAGGCATCGTCTCTAACCATACGATCACAGCATTCTTAATGCAGGGCACAGCATATTGGCTGCCACATATGGTTTTCTAATGTTCACGGCTATTCATCAGAATTATTCATATAATGTTAATGGGGAAATCTGTGTCAATTTTTGTAACTCATCTGTTTTTGATCCACCGTACGGCGCGTGTGCACGCGTTTTATTAGAGCTTGCTAATTTTCAGGAGCTAATTATATATTCTAGAAACTTGGTCGCGGTTTTAGGGTTTAATATGCTATGGTTTCAATACCTGATTAAATACTATAGTAATATACAGTAAGATAAACGTCTTGTCATTAATTCATATGGCATATATATATATATGCTTTAAAACGTAGTGCTTTTATTATAATAAAATGCGTTTTTGTATTGTTTGTTATACGCAAACATACGAGCATTGATAAGCCTTTATAAAAGCTACAATCGCCATTTTATTAACGATCGACGACCCATTTTCCCCCGACCTATTCATATGGAAATAGAGCCATAATTTAATTCTATAAGCGTGCTACCCGCTAAAATTTAATTGCCTATGGTCTTGCATATGGGAAACAATGACCCATTAACGATGCTTTTATAATTCGGCTAATGAACAGAAGATTCTTGGCATTGAATTTTTAATTTTCTGTCCTGTATAGGGTGTCAAGGGGATGAAACTGCAGGCAGAAATCATTGTTGCTGGTTTTGTGAGAGACATTAGTGAACTTAGAACACCCCCCCCCCCAGGTGAATGTTAAGCCTAAAGTCGTCTCTGTGGATAGGAAATAAACAGATAATTCAATTGGGGTGGCACAATGTAAAGCACAACAAACATTCATTTACACAAAAGAAATGCAACGAAGATGACAATGCAAAGCGTAGTTTAAAAGTCATTTACGGCATCTCCCTAGTACAAAAACGCCCCATTGAGCTTGTTATCACTGTCCTAATTATTTTTATACAGGGTAATATATGGGTTATAACTGCATGGTTAGGAAAATGTTACTCAAGTTTCTATAGACGCCAACGCCAGCTGTAGGATCTTACTGAAAGTGTCTATGCTGCACATGTAGATTTTTATTCTTTGTATCGCGTACCTCATTTTCACCACTCGTGCTGTTTTGCCTATGGAGAAAAATATTGGTTAAATCTGTTATCCTAAACAATAATATATATGTTGCATCGTTTGTCGTGTTCCTTCAAAGTATGCATGTAGTTCCTACAATGAAATGGCCATTTTAATTTTTACCATTTTACTTAACTTTTATAAAGTTATAGTTCTAAATTCTGTGCTATAAATATGTGACAATGTTCTTTCTAGTAACTTACTAGTAACACTCGATTTACATAAGGAGTAATTTTTTTTATAGTTTACTCATTGTTAGCTCTTGCTATCATAGTAGTTGAACGCAATCATTGCAGAGTAACATTCATTATTATGAAAACCACACGATTTAGCAAAGCCTTGTTGTTTGTGTTCAGGAATTGCTGTTCAGAATAGTTAATAGCTAGTGTATTGCGTTTGCAGTTGTAGCTTTACCTCCCAAATACTGTTGCTTGGAGGCTTTCTTAGGGATATGGCGAAACAGTTTGTTTGAAAAGTACCTTCATATGAGATACTTTGTATGCCTGCCTTACAGTGCTAACACATTTCGGCTTAGAACCAACACTACGGGGACCAGTAAACAAGCTCTCGCGGCAGAATTTATTGTCTCCAAGATAAGGTTGCAGTTATACGTCCTGCCAAGCGCCTGAAATTGCCACATATTGATGGCTTATTAATATCTCCTAACGTGTCAGATGTAACAGTTGGCAGATGCAGTTAAATATCAACTCAGATTAGTAATAGTTTGCTCCAGTATTATATTTTGTGTGTGTGTGTGTGTGTGTGTGTGTGCGTGCGTGCGTGCGTGCGTGTGTACACATATATACAAATAATACAATTATATAACAGCTTGTCATTGGATCGTATACATATACGAATGGTAACTGCACGAAAAACCATGGTTCCACGACTCTATCGGCCGCCATTACTAAATTCAGTGTATTATACTGAAAGGCAGATCATGGCATTTCTGACAAATCCCTGTAAATAGAATACCAAGCGTCGGAAATCAATATGGCCGTGTGTGAAGTGCGAGGGCTGCTGATTGTGAACCAGTGTGTGTGTGTGGCAAGTGCTAACAAGTCTCACGAGGTGTAAATTGTGCAAGTGTCGAACCGCTATGTGGTAATCATGCTATAATTTATTTCTGACTAGCAAAAGCGCATTGAAACAGAAATAGTAAAATTTGAAAGGCGCATCATTTGAGATGTAATACAATTTCAGCTTTCCCAATTTGGATTTGTGATTGCGGTGTCATTAATTTGCACATTTTAGTCTACGAAAGTCGGCTAATCGTCGTAAAGTGTGGTGATGTTATTTGCCATATAAATAGCTACCTAATAGCGGTTCCGAAAATTGGTTGAGAGGAAAGAGCCTTGATGCAAAGAATTTATAAAATTACCCTATCTATTGATGTTAAAATTTATTGCAAGTCATTACCAAAGAAGTTCGGATTTATTGCATTGCTGCTAATAACGTGTCATATCTGTTCAGTTAAATAGGCGAGGAGCCTGCACTCATCTGTTGTGCCTGCGTGCATGCGTGTATGGCGCATAGGTGCATGATTCCAAAGTCAAATGCTGCGTGTAAAGTCAGTATAGTTTATTATGTATTACCAAACGTGTATGTGCTGATTTAAGTACATTTTGAGCAGAGAATAGCTAGTAGTTATCTGACCTCTTAATGCTTCAATTAGTACTTCTTGCTGCAAGCACTAGCGTTCTATGCAAAACAACATATCTTACACCTGGACGTCTTTAAGCTATACTGTTTATTTCGTACAGTATTTTGAGGGACGCGTACGTGGTCGTTATATATGAAACTGAAAGAGAGAATTAGCATGAAAATATAAAAATACCAGTTGAAGGCTTTTATTGAAGAATAAGCTGCTCAAGGATGATGAATCCTAGTTTCTAACATCATTTACATCACAAAAGGCTCCCGGTTTCAATTCAAAAGACTAAAGTCATTCTCCTTTTTATGCCGAATTGAGAAGTGCAAGCATGGAACATCTACATGTGTTGACTGTGTTTAAAGGACCGGTTAGCGAAGTTGGATAGCTGAAGCAAAATGCTAAGTGTTAGGCTGTGAATGACTGATATATATACGTGTGTGTGCGTGCGTTCGTGCGTGCGTGGGTCTCTGCGCGCGCGCGTGCATGTGTGTGTATGTGTATGTGTATGTGTATGTGTATGTGTATGTGTATGTGTATGTGTATGTGTCGCCATCTACGGTCACAATTGTGATTCATTTTGGTTCTATAAATTATTATTGCGATATACGATGGCAATCGTTTCTATAATGTACTGTCGATGGTTGCTCAATTAAAATGACTTCTTTTTACTCAACTCATTTGTGTTTTTTTTTGTGGTGAGCTACAGTGTCATTGACACTTTCATTCACTCTCTCTCTCTCTTCCTCACTGGTCTAGTGTCTTATCGCCTATATATACAAAGTTTGTTCAGCCGAATTAGTTCATCTCGCATAACTAGAGAACTCCACGCGCCTAGGGAAAACTAAAGATACTTTTCAGAATCAGCACGTCTGGGAGAAATTAAAAAAATTATAATCATCAATAGATGGCGGCTGCGTACAGATTAGCATCACGTGAGTGTGAATCCATGGGGTATACCTTAACGGGCGCATTGGCCTAATCGGCTTAGAACATCCGTTTCCTACACCAGGGGATTCCGGGTTCGAGTCCCATGCAGCTGGGGAACTTATTTTCCTCTTTTCCTTTTTTTTCTCCCTTTACCTACCTCTTTAGTATGTATTATTTAAATTTTAATTTTTTATATTTAATGTCTTTTATCTTTTGATTTCTTATTATTTTTTACTGTTTGGGATGCGCATGCGAACGCATGGGATGCCATGCGATGGCATGGGATGGGATGGGATGGGATGGCATTGGATGGGATGCGGTGCGATGGCATATATGGCATGCACGGACGGCAATGCCATGGCCATGTCATGGGATGGCATGAGATGCGATGGGATGGGGTGGGATGGGATGGGAGGGGATGGCATGGAATGGGATGGATGCATGCATGGATGCATGGATAGATAGATAGTTAGATTTTTTGGGTATTTTCCTTTCAACCAAGCGCTCATCAACTGAGTAACGCCACTGATTTCCCCAGGCAACGCCGCGGGTATCCCGCTAGTATTTTATAAAATTATCATTTGCATTGACTGATGTTTCTGGCTAATAATGTTTTAATAAATTGCACCCATTATTTAAAAAAATTGTGTAAGTGTATAGTGTACATAATAAAAGTGGTTATAGTATTCCTTGCGTCTTTGTTTGCAATTGACGCCATCCAAAACTATTATATCACGATAAGCGACAAATGCCGGGCGAAGATTTTGCTTACACCAGTGTTCTAGCCTCAACTGGGTTATTTGGACCTGGTTGTTTGATATGGACCATTTATTTCCACTCGCGGTCGGGCATATTCCACTGTAATAACTGTATAAAGTGCCAACTGTAATTATACAGCCTGCCTATAATCCTTACAACCATTTTTATATCAAGCCCATTTTCTAGCGATTGTTTATTTCTAAGATTATTTGGTCTGCATGAATTGTATATATATATATATATATATATCTTTATTTAAGAGCTACAAGCGTATATCAAGATATCAGACGCTGGCTATCAAATTTTGCTATATATAAGGCATATATAACCTAATTCGACCATCCACTGACCTTACGTGTTATTCTTACTTATTATCAATAGAAATAAATAGATAATATTGATATTATATTACGTCTAGTCAGTAAAGACACGTCTTACCGTTACATGGTGCCATGCAGAAACGTTTTTATCTGCTTGTGTGTTGTCGTAGCTTCTATTATACGTATGTTAACGTAGACTCACTATTTTTTTCGCGTGTGTGATTACCACCTCTAGAAAACGTACCTTAGTAGTGACTTGTGATCCCTTTCTACTTAGAAATAGTTTACGGTTCATATAGGTGTATCAGCTTATAGATTATAATATCAGGTCTACTGTTTCTACAAAAAAACACATTTATTTGACTTTGTCTAATGTCTGTAGTAGTTCAGATTTCATGGAATGAAATCCTATCATGAATCTGCTAAGCGTGGCAACGTAACTGGCAGAAAGCACTGTAAATGCTACACGATTGCCGAGATCAGACCAATTCAATGCATCATAAACAGCGCTGGATGCGGCCTGGGTGTACACTGCTGCGTTTGCCAGCGACCACGTATTGATTCTATTCACGCAGGACAAGAACAATAATGTCTCACTAACGAATATATGAATAGCTGTCAGAGCCTAGTGAATGTGCTGCTATTTTTAATTAAAGTTAGGCACGCAATGATGTCGTTATTTGCCTTGCATCTATTCAAAATGTTCTCGGCGTCGGATGGGTTTGTGTGCGTACAGGAGTCTTTGTGACGTACATGTAGAATCAACATGTGCATGAAGCCATGATTTTCTAAGAATGACTGGCGATTCCATTGTGTGTATGTGTTATGTAGGCAGTTGTTTACATTCCTAACAGTGAAACATTGTAAACAATGTTTAAGAATAGTAGAAGCTGTGCTGTTCAATTTTTATGCGTTACTGATATATGCATGTATGCGTGTGTACTTGTTTAGCTCATGTGTATGTGTGGACGCATACGAGTGTGCATGCATGCATGCACGTGTTTATGGGCGTGCGTATGTATGTGTACGCGGGCTCCACAAGCATGCATGCACATGTGCGTGTGTGTAGACGTCAAGGATACTACTGCAAAGCGCTGGAATTTTAATGCATGTAGAAATTCATTAAAAGCACCCGAGAAAGCTAATTGGTCTCAAAATATAGACATGAAAAAATGAAATCTACTTTGCGGGTTGCACTCTATTATTTATTTTTAACAACTTGTTCAAGAGTTCTTTTTCTTGTGCGGAGTATTGAACACTTGCTTTTATCATGTAGTTTTCATTGCACCTACTATACCAATGCATGCAAAAAAATCCCATCTAATTGCTGGTTGCAAGAAAAGGTAACTAACAAGGAAGTTCATATCAGACAGCTGCCAGCTCCCATGCTTCGTGTTTTTTGGCACTTTGTAGAGTTACGATCGCTCGGCGCTGGCACTCCTATGTGCCTGTTCGATAATTTGAGCCTAATTCATGCCGAGAAGGTTTTAATTGAACAGCGGCATAATAAACTCGTGTGAAATACTGTCGTTAATTAACTGTAAAGAATAGACTGCTGCGTGTGTATTCGTGGGGGGTTAACGTGTGCCCGTGCAGCCGCGTGCGCCCGTGCATTCGTGCGTGCGTGCATCACACATCAGTGATTGCGATAAGACGAGAAGGGAAAATTATGTCAGATGTTTAGTTGTGCAAATTTTTTATTACACCATAGATTCATAACAGTCTTTTAGAATAATGAGAATGTCTCGTGTGTACCACGATGGAAGACATGGCAGCAGAGCTAGTGGTTAATTTGTCTTTAACTTGTGATGTGATCATAAAACGTTGGTCATTATTTGTTTTAACCTTTGTTGGCATGTTTGGATTTGCTAAAGAGATAGCTTTAATTTTTAGCTCACCTTGACATCGTCAAGTTGAGCTATTGCCATGGGTCGTCGTCCGTCGTACGTCCGTCCGTCCGTTCGTCAACATTTGGTTTCGGTCAACGATAACTCAGGAATCGTTTGACCCACATGTTTGAAATTGGGTGTAGTTGTTACTGCTATGCTCCCATATGGAACGTCCTATTTCGAAGCACGCCAGTCGACGTACTTTCGAGCCACGGCAATTTTTTGGCAAAAATGGGAATTGCCATTAGTCAGTTCAGGTTCAACGAATTTTGCTCATTTTTGGTATGTGAATGAATAAGGGCTAGGGGTTTTAATATTTAAAAAAAAAAATTATGCAAATTAGGTAGGGTTTGGCAATTATATAGCATATTATATAAACACAAACAGTCTGTGGTGTCATGCACACTCGTCTGGTTCGTTTTACAAGATTTCATTGACAATATCTTTAATGCAAAATTGGTATTTCCTCTCCACTCTGCCGATAAAACGTCTACATTAGAGTAAAGATTTACAAAACATGTCGGAACGCAGCATAACCTATTTATTTCAAGCGCCATCACTACAAAGCGGGTATAGCGCCATCTACGGTCACAAATTGTGATTCATTTTGGTTTATAAATTATTATTGCGATATACAGATGGCAATCGTTTCTATAATGTACGTCGATGGTTGCTCAATTAAAACTGACTTCTTCTTACTCACTCATTTGTGTGTTTTTTTGTGGTGAGCTACAGTGTCATTGACACTTTCATTCACTCTCTCTCTCTTCCTCACTGTCTAGTGTCTTATCGCCTATATATATAAAGTTGTTCAGCCGAATTAGTTCATACTCGCATAACTAGAGAACTCCACCGCCTAGAGGAAAACTAAAGATATTTTCAGAATCAGCACGTCTGGGAGAAATTAAAAAAAATTATATTCATCAATAGATGGCGGTGCGTACAGATTAGCATCACGTACGTGTGAATCCATGGGGTATACCCTTAACGGCGCATTGGCCTAATCGCTAGAACATCCGTTTCCTACACCGGGATTCCGGGTTCGAGTCCCATGCAGCTGGGGAACTTATTTTCCCCTTTTTTCCTTTTTTTCCCTTTACCTACCTCTTTAGTATGTATTATTTTAATTTTTAATTTTTTATATTTAATGTCTTTTATCTTTTGATTTCTTATTATTTTTTACTGTTTGGGATGGCATGCGAACGCATGGGATGCCATGCGATGGCATGGGATGGGATGGGATGGGATGGGATGGGATGGGATGGGATGGGATGGCATTGGATGGCATGGGATGGGATGCGGTGCGATGGCATATGGCATGGCACGGCACGGCATGCCATGCCATGTCATGGGATGGCATGAGATGCGATGGGATGGGGTGGGATGGGATGGGAGGGGATGGATGCATGCATGGATGCATGGATAGATAGATAGTTAGATTTTTTGGGTATTTTCCTTTCAACCAAGCGCTCATCAACTGAGTAACGCCACTGATTTCCCCAGGCAACGCCGCGGGTATCCCGCTAGTATTTTATAAAATTATCATTTGCATTGACTGATGTTTCTGGCTAATAATGTTTTAATAAATTGCACCATTATTAAAAAAAATAGTGTAAGTGTATATGGTACATAATAAAAGTGGTTATAGTATTCCCTTGCGTCTTTGTTTGCAATTGACGCCATCCAAAACTATTATATCACGATAAGCGACAAATGCCGGGCGAAGATTTTGCTTACACCAGTGTTCTATAGGCTCAACTGGGTTATTTGGACCTGGTTGTTTGATATGGACCATTTATTCCACTCGCGGTCGGGCATATTCCACTGTAATAACTGTATAAAGTGCCAACTGTAAATATACAGCCTGCCTATAATCCTTACCAACCATTTTTATATCAAGCACATTTTCTAGCGATTGTTTATTTCTAAGATTATTTGGTCTGCATGAATTGTATATATATATATATAGTACTATACTCGCGTGAGTTCAATCACTGTACATGTGCTGCAATAGGAGAAATGCGTTTTAAAACAACTGGTCAGTTTAGGGCGCCCTGCAAAAATGTTAGGGTATGTCTCAGTTTTCGATGTCACCATGCATTGTTCCTGTGTCAGATCTTCTGGAATCTGTGATCTAATTGAACTTGATAAGGGTGGTTTCCTTATCAGGTACCTTGCACTGCAGGTCATTTACGCCTTTTCTTTCTACATTTTATGTATTATAATAAGAGAACTATCTATGTTTTAGGAACCTTAGACCTGATTTTATTACACTGCTACATGACCCTGTTTAGAAAACGGGTGTATATTTGTTTAGGTACGATGCTATTTTACCTGTGTGTATGATTTTCGTTATTCATACAAATAAAATAAAATAATTAATTTATTATTTATTGTATAAATAATATATAGAATTAGTTGTATGAAAAACTAAAACCCAAGATGTAGCAAAACCCTTTCGACCAAGCTTAACCTAATGAGAATTAACACATTAATGCTCTAGCAGCACTTACCAGCTATAGCCATGTTCTCAGGCTTAATTACAGATCTCAGACAGATATAATTATAACTCGTGTCGTACCTGTACGTAGAATTAATGTCCTCTTCTAGACATACCATATTTCATTAACTCTTAACTTAGTGTGATTATATAGGTAATCATTTGTAGTACAACATGCTGCAATGTGGCATGTTATTATAAACTTATATATGCAGGTTTTATCCCTTAAGAGATACCTCGAGGTCATAACAAATATATGTGTATGCATGTGCATGTGTGCGTGCGCGCGCTCGTGTGTGTGCGTGTGTGCATATAATGGCATTTTAATATAATAAATGTGGTGAAATATTTTAAGGAAGCGTCTGGCTTCTGGTAGGGGAATTGCGAGGAATGACGTAGAATGTAAGATTTGTGTCAACAGCGATCTTGTTGATTGAGCTTATAAATACTCTAACACTCCGTGAGTGTGAAGGCAGGATAGGCGCGAGGGTAGCTTTACGTGAGCAATGATTTTTGCCGAGATGCATGTCTCTCCACTCCTGTGAGCCGTAATAGGAAAAGGGATAAACTTTTCCGAAGAAAACTGGAGTTTGCCTACTGGACAGATAAAGGCTATGATAATGCGAGATTGATCCAGCCGAGTTACGCGCAGAGCTCGCAGCCACAGATTCAATTAAAAATTTGTCTGCATGAATTACCAGTGATAATAACCCCATTAGGGGATCATATCAGTTGGAATGGCTGAATTGATGGAATAAGTACTTCTGCCTGGGTCGCTCTCCATCAGTATTGTTCTCTGCGTTGAACATTTAAGGAAATTGGGAATTGATTCTGACAGCTTAGCATTCCTGTGGCAGGGTATAATCAGACAATTTTGTTTTAGCAGTATATAGCTATAACAAAAATGTGTGTGCATGCGTGCGTGCGTGTGTGAGTGCGCGCGTGTGTGCTTTCATTTATGTATATCTTTGTTAAAATTCTGAAATTTTAAAGTTGAACTTATTACCAATTTCGGTATCAACTGGCAAAGGGTTTGAAGGACAACTGGCATTTTCTATAATGACAGATTTACATTATTATGGATATTGAATTAATTCATGACGGTTTCAGTGAATTTTCCAGCTATTTTCTGTTATTGAATATATGTGACTCACGTGCCGGCATTTTTCTATGTTATTGCAGTTGTTCCCGAGTCCGATTCATGGACTGCAAACAATACAAGCAGTTCTTACGATGCAAGGGTAAGTGTGAAGCTCTCTTATTTTTTCTATTATGTGGTTAAAAGGAGTTTTATTGTGAGGTTTTGGCATAAAACCTGAACACTCTCAGCCCAACATTTTAAAAATTTAACCGGATTATTTTAGGGATTTTCATGAACTTGGATTTTCACATTTTTTTGCTTGCATTACACAAATTTCACAACAAGAACAAAAACATAGCGAGAATGATACAGCATGTTTGGCTTCGGTTTCATTGCCTCGCACTTGCCCTAGCTGTTAAGCTACTTTTATCAGCTACCATTTGTTTCAAATTATTAGTTACAGTTCTAAGTTTGACTAAATGGAATTTTTTTAGATGCCCTAGCTGTTTTGCCGTGCCCAGCGTGCGTGCATTGCTGTGTGCGTGTATGTTAAGAAAAGCAGTCTACAATATTTCAATTTTTACGCACCTGTTATAACTGCGCAGAAGGGGAACAGCAAGGGATATGAGGCCAGCTTTATCATGTCTTACTTGTCATTTTACAATGTTTCACAATGTTGCCAGTTACAATGTCTTACTTGTCATTTTACAATGTTCCACAATGTTGCAAATTACAATGTCTTACTTTCATTGTGCCTATAGAAATACATAGAGACACTATAGTATTATTCTGTATTTCTATTCCATAGTTATCTATGGTATTCTACTCTGTAGTTCTATAGCTATTCTATAGGTCTAACTTATTCTATAGTCTTTTAGTATTATTTCTGTGATTATGCCAGCAATGTGCATCTGCTAACTATAGAAGGAACATTACATGGTTATGCTCCGTGTTTATCAGGAACTATAAATGTATTGTATGCTCTGATTTTCCTAGTGAGTCATTTGTGATGTTTATTTGAATTTTAAAATATGCGTGCTAGTGAGACAAACGGAGATAATGTTGCAATTATGTTTGTGACTGGATTTGATTGGAAGGCCATAGTCTGCGTCTCCTGAGAAATTGTTTTAAAATTTAACCTTTGTTGCTTTTTGTGCAAATGTACTGCAGAGGAAATGAAGTAGTTTATTATTTATCAATTTGGCTTCATTATTAATGAGTGGTAATTATTTGCCTCCCGGAGGAGATTGTTCATTTTGTTGCTCACTGCTTTTTGGTGAGCAGTGGGAGCCAGATGTCTACCGTGCTATGCCGTTTTTACACAAGCCAAATTCTAGCTGGCATTTTCACGGACATATGTTGCTATGTTATGAATTCATGAAACCAAATTAACTGTTAACTCACTGTCTAATTCATGCCCTAGATAATGGGCGTAGATTGATGAATACGCGGCTTGATCATTGTATACGATGAGCTGAGTATATAAGGTGGTGAATTAATTATAGGGAGTAATAGCAGGAGAGAACCGTGTTGGATGAAAATCGTGCAAATAAACACCCGCTTCTGTCTCTCTAGTATGGTGGCCCTGATGTATGGTGGTGTCATGTCATGAACCTATTTTGTATGTTACTTGCTAAGAGCAATACAGGGCTATGGTCTGCTGGGCCACACCGGTGTTCTTTTTGTCTTGGTGATTATAGTGATTACTGGGTTTATTTTTGTGCAAGGTTTAATTGCTAGAAGGCATCGTCTCTAACCATACGATCACAGCATTCTTAATGCAGGGCACAGCATATTGGCTGCCACATATGGTTTTCTAATGTTCACGGCTATTCATCAGAATTATTCATATAATGTTAATGGGGAAATCTGTGTCAATTTTTGTAACTCATCTGTTTTTGATCCACCGTACGGCGCGTGTGCACGCGTTTTATTAGAGCTTGCTAATTTTCAGGAGCTAATTATATATTCTAGAAACTTGGTCGCGGTTTTAGGGTTTAATATGCTATGGTTTCAATACCTGATTAAATACTATAGTAATATACAGTAAGATAAACGTCTTGTCATTAATTCATATGGCATATATATATATGCTTTAAAACGTAGTGCTTTTATTATAATAAAATGCGTTTTTGTATTGTTTGTTATACGCAAACATACGAGCATTGATAAGCCTTTATAAAAGCTACAATCGCCATTTTATTAACGATCGACGACCCATTTTCCCCCGACCTATTCATATGGAAATAGAGCCATAATTTAATTCTATAAGCGTGCTACCCGCTAAAATTTAATTGCCTATGGTCTTGCATATGGGAAACAATGACCCATTAACGATGCTTTTATAATTCGGCTAATGAACAGAAGATTCTTGGCATTGAATTTTTAATTTTCTGTCCTGTATAGGGTGTCAAGGGGATGAAACTGCAGGCAGAAATCATTGTTGCTGGTTTTGTGAGAGACATTAGTGAACTTAGAACACCCCCCCCCCCAGGTGAATGTTAAGCCTAAAGTCGTCTCTGTGGATAGGAAATAAACAGATAATTCAATTGGGGTGGCACAATGTAAAGCACAACAAACATTCATTTACACAAAAGAAATGCAACGAAGATGACAATGCAAAGCGTAGTTTAAAAGTCATTTACGGCATCTCCCTAGTACAAAAACGCCCCATTGAGCTTGTTATCACTGTCCTAATTATTTTTATACAGGGTAATATATGGGTTATAACTGCATGGTTAGGAAAATGTTACTCAAGTTTCTATAGACGCCAACGCCAGCTGTAGGATCTTACTGAAAGTGTCTATGCTGCACATGTAGATTTTTATTCTTTGTATCGCGTACCTCATTTTCACCACTCGTGCTGTTTTGCCTATGGAGAAAAATATTGGTTAAATCTGTTATCCTAAACAATAATATATATGTTGCATCGTTTGTCGTGTTCCTTCAAAGTATGCATGTAGTTCCTACAATGAAATGGCCATTTTAATTTTTACCATTTTACTTAACTTTTATAAAGTTATAGTTCTAAATTCTGTGCTATAAATATGTGACAATGTTCTTTCTAGTAACTTACTAGTAACACTCGATTTACATAAGGAGTAATTTTTTTTATAGTTTACTCATTGTTAGCTCTTGCTATCATAGTAGTTGAACGCAATCATTGCAGAGTAACATTCATTATTATGAAAACCACACGATTTAGCAAAGCCTTGTTGTTTGTGTTCAGGAATTGCTGTTCAGAATAGTTAATAGCTAGTGTATTGCGTTTGCAGTTGTAGCTTTACCTCCCAAATACTGTTGCTTGGAGGCTTTCTTAGGGATATGGCGAAACAGTTTGTTTGAAAAGTACCTTCATATGAGATACTTTGTATGCCTGCCTTACAGTGCTAACACATTTCGGCTTAGAACCAACACTACGGGGACCAGTAAACAAGCTCTCGCGGCAGAATTTATTGTCTCCAAGATAAGGTTGCAGTTATACGTCCTGCCAAGCGCCTGAAATTGCCACATATTGATGGCTTATTAATATCTCCTAACGTGTCAGATGTAACAGTTGGCAGATGCAGTTAAATATCAACTCAGATTAGTAATAGCAAGAGCAGATAAAGAAGGCCTTCTTTATCTGCTCTTGGTAATAGTTTGCTCCAGTATTATATTTTGTGTGTGTGTGTGTGTGTGTGTGTGTGTGCGTGCGTGCGTGCGTGTGTGTATGTGCATACTTACGTGGCTGGATAGGTCGCATATTATACGAACTAATGTACGTGCGTGTGAACAACGCGTGCTACATGACGCCTTGGTGGACACAGCCTCTTCTACCTCTACTTGGGGAAAATGAAATTTCAGAGATGCGTGTTCACTATTTTCGTGTGAGCTAATAGCAAAGCGGAAATATTTCAGACAATCATATACAGAATTTAGCAGGGGGAGTAATAGGAGGTACATTTAATGCGTAAACACGCATTTCGTGCGATCACGCGCAATGAGAACCGTTACGCGCAATGTACAGTCTGCTTATTTGCTACTGTGAGATTCGAAGCCCTGGTCGGTGTTTTTTTCTCGTTCCTGGCAGTTCGAAAGCCTTCGACATCGGCAGTCAGTTGGATTCGCTGCTGAGTCCATTGAAAGGTTTAAAATCTCAGCAAGCTCTTGCTGTGTGTGCTGCCAGATCAGTGAAAATCAATTGTTGAGGAAGCCGGCACGGCTAATTGAGTCGAGATCGTCTTACATGTTTTGTTTCATCCGATACATTGGTTTCCAAATCCGGCTTCTTAATGGAATGGATTTTGTTCTGATTACGGCGCGCAATCACGGAAAGAATACTATTTGTTTTATTGTAATCTGCCAGCAAATAAAACGACTGCAATTTAAAAATGTTATTCGATGTTGTCAGCTGTGTAATATATTGGCAAATCTCGTGCAGGTCAGACTCCGTCTTCTCCCCCATGGACTTGCAATTACACAGTTAATATGTCGACGCTGAGTGGCTTGCGATATACGGAATACAGGACTCTAGTATAACCATTATCATGGCTGTGTATGTAGTCGCGTGTATCATGCAGAATGACAGCCATGTTCCCCCTGCCCTAGCTTACTTGCTCTGTAATAAACTGGCCGTATATATAGCATCAAGAGCGTATTAAGAAGGCTTCTTTATACGCTCTTGATAGCATGCAACACGATGTGTGTTCTGGAAAACTATCCAGTGAACTTTTGCGCACAAACAAACAAGTAATTTTTATCAATTATGATGCCGGGTGCCAACTAAATGCATTAATAAATTTTGTACGCGATTGGCCTATATACTTTGTTAAGCACGTACGTCATGATTGTCAGACGTTTGAGCAGTGATTACCGTGTTATATTATTTTACTGCATTATTATATTAATTGCTGCCATTGACTTTCTGGTGTCTTGCAGGTATTTGAAGGTTCAAGTTATGAGCAATTGAGTCCTTTCATCACAACGAATGGTCTCCCTGGTGAAGTTGGTAAGTTTCATTATGTTGACTTTATTAATATTATATAGCATGTTACCGGATGCAGTTCATAGCATGACAAACCGAATTTAAACAGGAGGTGGAAATAAAGGGACAGTCCCTATACATTATGGTGGTTTATATATTAACATAGCAAATCATACATTCAATATTATAGTAATAACAATACTAGCGATACTAACCAAGTGCAAATATACTCCAGGGCTATAATTATATATCTGCGCATAATCTATAATCAAAGCATATTATATATATATATATATATATATATATATATATATATATATATGCATCTATATCATCTGTATCTGGGCAGAGAACAAATACCGAATAGTCAGGGGAGTAAGTGGGCATGCAATCAAATTGCGTTTATTTTCAGTTTGTAATGACTTTAGACGAGTTGTGTGGAAGATTTGTCATCTTTTTAGGTTCAACAATACTTTTAATAATGTTGTTTGCCAAAGTTGCTTTCCGTAAGCTGATCTGCGCCGTGCGTCGCGTTCATATATCTAATCAGGAGACTTTTACCTGGGGTGGTTAACTGTCCTGTATGCAGTCCCTGTTGAATTATATACGCCATCATTACGGGATTTTTTGCTTTCCTTTGAGGCAGAGTCTGGCAAAAACTTTTTAATTATCCTCTAGATTATCCTCAGCAACAATTTATGATTGCACGGAGACAGATCTCCCACGAGCCTTTCACATTTCACTCAATCTGGTAAAAAATATTAGACGCGAGAAAGGTCGACTTGACTTCGCATAACGGTATGATAAGAGCGGCCATTACGAAGATTCAAGTAACGTTGAAATGTGCGTTTTATTGCCAAGTGCTTGAGGGCATAGCCAGTAAAAAAATTGTACAAGCTACTGCAAATTATACATATTCGTCTCCAAATAAAAGGTTGTGCCTTCACAGTCCTTGATTGGATTGTCGGTAATTTTTTGGCCGCCGTAAATTATGTCGCCAGCAATATTGGGCTGAGATTCGCGCGGTAATTAATAAGCTCTTGGCACGCGACATTAGCGCCTATCATTTTCATTTACGGGCACAATTCCCCTGACACTTCCGATAATGTCGTAGATGTAATTAATTTTTGATGCAATGATTAGTGCCCGGGACTTTCTCGTTACTGGTAAATTAATTAAAAAATAACCTGAGCAGAACTCCCCAGCGAGGTCTAAGGCATTGCAGATGGCCGTGTTCATGTACTGCTTTCGATATAAACATATAATGCATCAGGGCTTATGCGTGTGGATTGTAGTAGTGTTCGTCGTGTGAACCGTTATTGTGACACAACCTTTATTTGGATTTACTTCTGCCGGCTCGAAATAGTATTTGGAGCTCCTCTCGTTTGTTGGCGAATTGTTACTAGCTATCTTGCGCTGAGCGGACGGTTACGAGAATACACAGTTCCGTCTTTATTTAAGAATCGAACATGACTACATGTTGCTGGGTGTGACACGTTTTTGATACGGCTATACCATCGATTGATGGCTGAACAAATTTTTAATAATTTACACAGTTCTAACTGCACGAAGCTGTTAAATGTGGAATGCTCAAATAAACGTACATAGTGAGCATTTCTCCAGTTTGTGGATTTATTCAATGTCGACGTTTTATTTTCCCTTTCTAATCATCATAATGGTTCGTGACTAGGGTTTGTGTGTAAATACAACTGACGTTATGTCAGTGGAAATTACTTGCAATATATTGTGCGAAATGTTAGTACTGTATTGACTTGTTCTACCGATATTTATTCAAATGATACCAGTGTCATATTATATCCAGAAAGTTACATATATGGTACACAATGACGTTTAGTTTGGTTGGAGAGTGTATATTGGGTGCATTTAATTTCCGTCCATGAACGAGAGCTCTGGTTGGAGGAGGGGGTCTCCCAGCTATTTTGTCAGGGATACAGCAGGGATGTATCAGGTTATTTGCAGGGATGCGCCAACCTGACTTGGAAGGATACCTTCTGGCGGCAGGGATACTTTTCCCTGATTCATCCCTGCCTATGTATGCCAATACATAGACAGGGATAAATCAGGGATGTGGCAGCTCCAAATATGTAAATTACCTAGATCCCTTCCTGGAAGGGATATACATCAGGGATGTTTCAGGGATGCTATGGAAGGGATGTATCAGGGATGTCATGTGTACCACATATTAGGGATAAATCAGGGATATGACAGCTAGGTATTCATCAGGGATGTGACAGGTATTTATCAGGGATGAAACAGGGATAATATTATATAGCAGGAATATATCCCTGATCCGATACATCCCTTCATGGAAGGGATTGCAACACCCAATGAAAAAATAATACCTACTTAATTACTACAGGAAGCCTTCAAAAACAAAAAGCAGCTTTTTACGTATACTTACAGTTTATTTAAGAGATCTACATAGCTATACTGTTTTCTAAGTGTAAAACATATATATATATGATAGTATTTCGTATGGGGGTCATTCATTTATTACATACGCATTCGGCAGGGTAGGGGGTAAAAAAATCAGCAATATTATGCGTACCTTATCAATGAATGATCCCTATATGGAATTAAAAAAAACATATGCTGATATGATTTGATTTTGCTGATTTGGGATGTATCAGCGATACGTGACCAATTATAAATCCATCTAAGTCAGAGAAGGGATGTATCAGGGATATGTGAGCAATGAAAAATCTACCAAGTCAGAGAAGGGATGTATCAGGGATATATGATCAGCATTAAAAAAATTTCTAAGTCAGAGAAGGGATGTATCAGGGATATGTGAGCAATGAAAAATCTACCAAGTCAGAGAAGGGATGTATCAGGGATATATATGATCAGTGATAAAAATGTTTAAGTCATAGAAGGGATGTATCAGGGATACATGATCAGCATTAAAAACACATTCACTTCCTGAACTTGACTTATCATGTTATTGTTATTATCAATATTGATATTATCAGGAGTGTATAATAATAGACTATACACTCTATTATTATACACGCCTGATATTATCAGCCTAAACTCACCTTACTATACAATTCAAATATAGATCTAATAAAACACATCAGTACAAAACAGTACTTCCACAGAAACCTCAAATCATTCCAACATGCATGCCATACACATTCAGCATTTTTCTTAAGCATTTTCAGAATTCCAAATAGGAATGTAGACGTGAACCAATCAAACAAGCACACAAATCGTGACAAAGTAGTTTAATTTGGTGATTGGCCAATCGACAGACGTTACCTGTCGGTATAATCAATGTGATGAGACAGGGCGGCCTGTCCAGTGCAGCTGTGACGTTAAGAATTTAATTTATTAACTCTGCAAAGGTAAAGAATTAAAATGAGTCGAAATATAAATAGTTAATGTCAACATGTGGTAATTGTGATCAGACACTTTGAATCGTTCGATTAATACTAATTCCTGCCCAAACTGTAGATACCGTGCACGAAACAAGGTCTTTAATAAAATAAAACGATTTCAAGAGTTGCTTGTAAAACGGATGAAGCTGGAAGACACTTGAAAGAGGTTGTGTGCACATGAGCCCAAACATATACGAGCATACACAGACACGGAAAGAAGATACTTGTCCTCGTGCGTATGAACACAAGTGGTAGGAAAAGGGACAGAGGGAAGGAGGGAGTGCGAGTCGGAAGAAAACAAAGGAAAGTCGAAGCAAGACAGTTAGACGATAAAGAAAGAGACCAAGGAAGGAATAGGGTAGGTGATTGGGAGAGGAGCACGGGCGAAAGCAGATGGAGAAAGAGAGGCCACAGGGACAGAGGAAGAGAGAGAGAGAGAGAGAGAGAGAGAGAGAGAGAGAGAGAGAGAGAGAGAGAGAGAGAGAGAGAGAGAGAGAGAGAGAGAGCGAGAGAGAGAGAGAGAGAGAGAGAGAGAGAGAGAGAGAGAGAGAGAGAGAGAGAGAGAGAGAGAGAGAGAGCGCGCGCGTTGGAGAACACGTGCTGCACTTAACTCTGTAGTATACAGTATGCTCGAGAAGGAGTGGGTGGGGGGGGGGCAGCCTTCACACACATCGGTTGGACAGCAATAACAGAGTCATAATTGCTGCGTAGAGTGAGCTATAGTAGCCGCAAGTTGCATGCGGACTTGTAGATGAGGCAGAGACTAATAATAGCGGGTGAGTGAGTGGTCATGCATGCTCGCTAGGCAGTTGCCACAGTTACCTTGCTCTTTGTAGTCGCGGGGGTAGATATTAGATGCTGGTGTGTAAATAGCCTGTGTCTTTGAATAGGTGACTCATGGCGTGGAAAGTCGTAACGAGAATAGCCGTGGTTGCCTACCGAGGTTAATGGAAAGTTGAATGTATGGCGATTTTAGGATATTTCATATATATATGTATATATACCCGTTTTCAGAGCTCTATTTCAAATAATTAATTTAGCACCTCCCAGCCATCCCTCACACGACCGCACCCATTTCCTCGCGCCTGTCTAATTGGCGAACGTGTCAAATTTCAATCTCCCTGAAACTCGATCCTGCCCGGCATGTTAAGTGCATAATGTATGCAGTTTGCCACCCCCTGACTAGGATTGTATCGTGTAGTACTGTCTCTCTCTCATCTTCTAGCCATGCGCTTGCAATATGAAAATACCATGGCGCCTATAGTCTTCTCAATTAGCATTGTACAAGTTGGCTAGAAAACATTGAACTGTGCATGTAGTTTTATCTTGGTCCAAACTGTAATGCTCGTAGTACGTAACGAGCTAGTGTACGTGTGCCCCAGTTCCATAGACAGTGAACATAATTTTTTACCACGCATAGCTTAATTAATCATTCAATGTTTTTATTGGTAATAAAGCAGGCTTGTATCCATAATAAAGCTTAGTCTATATGCAAAGCAATTTCGTTCATGAGCGAATATTCACAACCCATCTATTAATATCTGACCATTCCATCCACACCGTGTGACTGTTATAGAGTGATTTTGTCAACTAAGTGCTACAGTTAATGCAGACACATGCCAGCAGTGTGCCTTCACTTTACAGCGTGAGCGCTAGTTATACGCCTTCCTATAATGGAAACGTATACTTAACGCTACTAAGGAATATCATTATGTGTGAGAATCACTGCATAGCTCCCATCTAAATCATCTGGTAGGAGACACGGTGGCGGGGGAGCAGAACGAGGATGATATGGAGGTCGTGGAGGAGGGAGGAGGGACCGTTTGTAACCTGAGAGCAAGCATATGATTTACTATATATCAGGCTTTAGCCCCGTGGTCATTATCTTGTTTTCCTAGTCATTGGTAAGAGCAGTGAAGATTGCCAGAATCCTAAAGGGATTCCAGGGTGTAATCACCTCTGGCCGCTAATGATGCCGTCTCTAAGCCGTGTGTCAGCATCCAGCTTCTTCTGCTGTGATGAATCACCACTTAACGACTTCAATAAACTTATAATTAACCAGTGATCCGGTGTCTTTCCGCTGCGTAGCCGCATTATTGGAACAGCTTGTGCATTGTTGGCATAGTTTTCCCGAGGCAAGAGCTTTCATACAGTAGGCTCGTGACCCTCGGTGACACTGCTCAGCAGAAACGGGTGTGGCAGGAGCATCCAAACCGCGGATGACCATGGGTCAAGTCTCCCTACCCGCGTATGGAAGAGGTCAGAAGCCATCCGTAGCGCTTTTATGCTGTCCTTTACCGCAGAATTGCCGTTTTAGTTTGTACTGAGTGACCAAAGATTAAGAACACCTTATTGGTTATTATGGTCAATGACTTTGCCTTAAGTTTGAGACGTTTTATAAAAGTTATGGAAAATAGCCATTTTTAATAATACTCATTTATTGTCACTTTTCTCTCATTACAACTCAGGCGTGCGGAAGGGAGAATTATAATGCACTATCTATATATTTCTTCAGTCATACGTCTCAATTTAAATTTCTGTGGAATTGTGGGTTTCTAATTCAATTACGCGTGCGTAGTTACAATAGTAATATAATTACTTAATCGATGTGGTACAAATACCAAATAAATTTCTAAATTATAGGCTTATATGTGAAATATATCCTATATATAAGCACATACTTACCAGTACGTTTCTATTTTGATATTGTGTTGCAGTGTTATAAAATATCCAAGTTAAATTTTCATTTCTTTATCAGGTCACAGAACATTTTTAAATGAATTTTTTATCGTTGTATTTAGGTCAAGGACTTGTCTTGAATACATTGCTACATTTTTATACTTTGTATATTAATTTGTTCAATTGGCATTGCCGCAGAGATGCCAACCACTACGATTTATCCGTATTTTATACGAATTTCTATTCCTTTTGCACCACTACGACCAGTTTGTATCAAACTACGAATTTCACTGTGGTCGGAATTTTGTTGTTGTCAATTATTGACATTTTTTTGTCAATTTATTGTCATTTTTGACCCCCAGAATGCAGGAAATTGCATCTCAGAATAAAAAAAATTTCCGGGGGGCATGCCGGACCCCCCTAGCAAACTCGGGTCACTACGTGACCCTCGAACAACTAATTTGATGGCCAGAAACTACAGATTGCTTCAAATATGTGTTGGCATCAATGTGGTGATCAAGCGATACAAGTTAGTATACACTTGGTACATAAATCATATGTAAATCATGTAGTAAACTGTCGTCACACGATTCTCTAATAACCTAATGGTCTTTGTAAGGTCCTTAGTATTGTGGTTTTAAAATCCTTACTTGCAAAGCTTCTCTTGGGTAACATAACGTAATTATTTTATGAAAATTTTACCAAACGTCCCAAGAGTTAGTAATTCTGTAACCTGACTGCTTTTTTATACTGTTTGTGTTCATTGCATGTGCAAAGCTTTATTTCGCAATTCCCATGTTTTCAATTAATTCTGCGAACTTAACGTTTTCTGAAATAGCATTTCTGGTCGTATTTGAGCATAATTTCTCATTTATGGGATGGCGATGCCACAGACGTGCGATAAAGATGATAATAAAGGTCGGG
Source organism: Priapulus caudatus (assembly GCF_000485595.1). Taxonomy (NCBI): domain Eukaryota; kingdom Metazoa; phylum Priapulida; class Priapulimorpha; order Priapulimorphida; family Priapulidae; genus Priapulus; species Priapulus caudatus. Next base: position 70,006 of record NW_014577178.1, on the reverse strand, counting down.
ACTAACTGGTTTAGAGTGATAAATTCGAGCATGATAGTTTAGGTGACGGTGTAATGCATTTTCATACAGTTCCTCCTCAATCCCAAAGCAGTAATTCACTGCAATTTTCAGCTAAGTTTCAATTCGAGATCCTTTCCTGTACCTTCACACGAGTTGATTTATCTGTGATCGGTTGAGTTATATAAAAGTTTCTATAGGCACGGCACGGCCTCTAAATTGAATATAGATGACGTCTCGTTTGCATGTGCCCCCTTTAACACGATCACGAAACGATGCACTGGATGGTGGTCATTGCGACGAAACATAATGTGGGATTAAACTCGCAGTTGATTAAAAATTAATGCTAATTATGGTAGATCTTTTGATTTGCTCTGCTATTCGTCACAAGTTACCACGCAGGTGAAGACAGTAAGTGAAATTGGTGAACAAACTTACCGCGACCAGATAGAATTCTCTGGCTTCCCGTGCTCCAACTCTGGAACCAACTGCTGGTGCGAAAGCATTCATAAGCAGCCCCTAGCATGTAACTTGGAATCACACCACACAGCGCGCAATATTATACACCTGTTCATCCTACGTATTGGACGCGTCTGTAGCATCATTTACCGTAGGGTTGCAAAAAAATCAGATCGAGGGTAATCGACCCGCTGTATATCTATACCGTTACTAGCGAGAATGTGAAATTTTAGCTCGTTTGTTTGGACAGCAGGAGCATTTCTGTGACGGTGAACACCGTAGAGCCACTGGCTGTGAAATAATTTATACACGTATTGAGACAATGGTTGCACAATTCTACAAAAAGTGCCCACATGCGATTCGTAGAATTGTGTAACACGCACGCACGCTCGCACGCACGCACGCTCACACACACACACACACACACACACACACACACACACACACACACACACACACACACACACATAGTAATTATTTGGTTATTTGAGTAGGTGATCGCTACAGTAGTAACTACGTAATTACTATTTTCTTGTTCTTTATCATGATGCTAAAATATTACATTTTTTATTTAGGCCTATATCGTTTCTCCATCCTCGCAATGTGACCACACCGCAGTTTAGTTTACATATCTACGCACGCATCTGTATATGAAATCGTCTGATTAGAATTGAATTTACATTATCGCGGTGCCTTTGACAGAAACACCCGGTCTTAGTTGACGAATGTAAAATAAATATTTTTTTCACATATTCTTTACCTACCTCGCGTGGGATACAAGCGGAGTTTTTGATATTGTATTCCGTTCATTGTCCCAGGGCATGAGACTGCTTTGTTACAAAAATCGTTATTCTACAGCAATATTATAAAAGTGGTCAAGACCTTTAAAACTATAGCACGACGGTATGAATTTTATTTTTCACTCGGTTGCTTACACATGTGTGCGTCGTGCGTGCGTTCGCGGCGTGAGTAATTTATGTAGTATGCGTATGTGCAACAAACGACAAAACCGGGACTTCCTATATATATTGACTATAACCCCGTGAAAGCATGCTAGGAGTGACTATATTACAAACAAGAAATCTGTGATATCTATATAATATATACTGTGCGTGTGCGGTTGTGCGTGTGCGCGTGTGCGCCGTGCGCGTGTGCGCGTGCGCGTGTGCGTGTGCGCGTTGTGAGTTTCGCGTGCGGCGTGTGCGTGTGCGTGCTGTGCTGCGTGCGTGCGTGCGTGCGTGCGTGCGTGCGTGTGTGCTGTGTGGTGTGTGTTGGTGTGTGTGTGTGTGTGTGTGTGTGTGTGTGTGTGTGTGGTGTGTTGTGTGTGTGTGTGTGTGTGTGTGTGTGTGTGTGTGTGTGTGCGCGCGTGCGTGTACGTGTGTGTGTGTAAGTGCGTGCGTGCGTGCGTGCGTGTGATTTTAATGGGTTGGTGATTACTATAAATTAAATAACATAAAAAGGCTTCAAACAATTTTCATGGTCAGGTTTCGAACTGGAAGCTCGTTTATGTTCGTGGAATAGGGAATATCTGTAAAGCTTCTTTAAATAACTGCTGTCTTTTTGTGCCATTATTTTTTATTATATTTTACATTGCTGCGCCTTCTTAACAAATCGGTTCTTGAATTACAGCTAGAATTATCTCATTATTTTCTATCTATACAGAGATCAATGAAACAGTTCGAGTTTAACTTACGCTTGTCACTATAAAAATAAACTCTACTCTTTAATATACCATCCAATGCTATGCGTTTAGTGCATCTTTCATAGCTTCACGGAAAAGGTCACATTCTGGCGGTTAGCACCACCCAAAATTGCGCATTTTGTGTAGTTAATCGATTGCCTATCCTATCGTGTGGTGCACGTCATTCAGTAGTCGATCACTTTCCCTAGTATAATTTTGGAAATCTGCTTTATGCATCATAGCCTTGTCCGCGGGCAACGACGGCCATATATGGCAACAAATGGGTTTATTATTCTTAGATTTTCTCCGAGAATGCTCACTTGTTTGCATCGCAGAGTTTGAATGTTAAAACCCAACAGCTGGAGTTAGTTTAGAGTTGACGGGTCTACAAAGGTATTTTGATGTATGTTTACAAGCTTTTGTGATGATACGACAAGGCAGTGTTTGCTGAGCAAACTAACATTTAAAATGTCATAGCAAACTTTATATGAAAAATCTCCAGAATAATAATAATAATAATAATAATAATAATAATAATAATAATAATAATGTTTAATACTATTATAAATAATAATAAAATGCAAACATAACAAAATAATAATCATCATCATAATAATAATAATAGTTTTGTTATAGCGTTTTCAGCGTATATGTTTGAGATGGATTCATTTTCTGACTTCTCGAAACGAGAAACCTGCACAAAAATGGAATTGTCTAGAGTTGGAAGTTATATCTGTCAGTTTGGTGTCTACTATACACGTGCGATATTGCTGCGTTAAAAGGTCAGCGGATTCTACAGTACATCGAAAACAGTTAGCAGACGGTTGCTTGTAAAACTTCACAAATTTATAAGCCGTCGGGTGGAAGTCGCAACAAAATTTTTCTAACGTGAGCTTTCGAACATTTTTTTGCACAAAGCCTTATTTGCAAGAATTCTTGAAGATTTCCCTAAATTTTTTAAAGCCATACTTAAAATTTAACCTACACTAGCCGAGCTGTTATACGCATTACTGTCACGGTTATAAGGTTTGGTTGTTTTGCATCATCACTAAATACTAAATCGGGTGATATTTCTGATCACATTTGCTGAAGGTGTTTGGTATCGATCAGCCGTAATGTAGCTACTAATTAACCAAGTTTCGCTAATGTCAGCTTACCGTCACTCAATCTATAATTTTTCAATTTTGATGTTATCATGCTTTAATGGCTAAGCGGATGTTGTGAGCCGCACACAGCTTTGCCGCGGGATCGTTGCTGCAGCACTTGACCCACAGGCAAGCCTCGCAACTGATCCTTAATTGCATCTCTGCCGTTCGCAGCACCCAAACCGAGACAGGATCGCGGATGAAAACGTCACGCATCGAGCCGTACTGATCCGCCGTGTCGGCTGTATGAACGCGTTGTGCATTGCCGCACTCCGTATACACGCGTAGAGAGGAGTATAGCAAAGTGCCGGTCCCTGCCGCACTTTTGTGTGCGGGCACATCGTCGCAAGGCGATGGCCTCATCCTGTTTACACGGCTTTGCACAGTCGTATATAGTCACACAAAATGCTGGCGTGCCGCATCTTTGTGTGTGGTTATGGTCGCTGAAGCTGGTGCAGTGTTTGCACTGGGCGTGCTTGTTTCTTGTAGCGTCTGGATATCACTCGGTGATGTTCTCTGTCGCACATTAGACATGATTATAGTAAGGTGGTCTCTGTGAGCTCTGTGTCGCTTCAGCTTCACGCGCTATGTCCTCATTGGGTCGTCCCTGCATGCTTGAATTAGTATAGCTGGTGGTGAGTGGTGCATGGCGAAACATTGGCGGAAAGATATAGTGTCTTGTGGGGTGAGAGCAGTCTCGTACGTCTTTTATTCGTCTTCGTTTTTGAGGTCCACACGCGTCCTTTGATGGATTTTTAAATTACGGATGGATTGTTTATCAGTCGAGATCGAAGCTTGATCAAGGGCCACACTTGTGGCAATAATAGATTTTCGGTTGTCTCTCCGTGTTCTACACTTGCCAAAGGGTAATTCTGGAATCTCATTTCACTGTCTCTGTATTTACAGCTTCGGGATAAAGATAACATAATAGCTTTTGTGGAATCTCCCTGGTGGCCGGGCATTTGAGTGCAGCAAGCAGCTGCTTCCTGAAGAACGTAGTGCATTTGTCATCTCTCATTTCTCTCTCGTTGCATTCGCTCACACTACATGTATGTGTCCCCTCCCCCGACCGATCTATGCCCCAGCCATTATAATACTGCTTCACTCTGCGAGACATGTATCCGCTATAATTAATAATATGGGAAATATGTCTTCTAAATGCGTCATGTGTGTATACATGTATTACTTACTGTATATGGCTCATTGTGTGAGTCAGTCAGGTATTGTGCTGATAAATGCTGTAGGGTCTATAGAGACTGCAGAGTTTCGTTCGTCATTCCAGCAATGACGTCCAGTACATTCCTTGGTCTCTTGAAAATTAAGCAGCCGTGTAATGTGTGTAATAATATCTAGGTATGATACCCATTTATGTTCGTCTGCATATTATATATCATGCTGGCCAGACTGCTTGGGCTGGACAATGTTTGTCAGAGCGCTGCTAGCGCATATTACGTGCCGTTAGAAGGTGCTGACCTCTAGTGGGTCAAAATGACACAAAATGGCTTTAAAAGCTGCGCGGTCTGTTTGCTAAATTTAAGCCGTGGAAAACGAGTGTTTGACTGTTGATGTTTTACTTATGGTTCCCGTAAATTCCATGTTTGGCAAACTGTTTTAGATTCCCCGTAGCTTAGGTCAGCGTGGTTGCATGGTGGGTGCGTGATAGCGCTGTAATAAGCTTCCATCACACATATTGTTCCTGCCGTTTATTCGTGGCTGCCTTTCGCATCAGGTTGCACAGCCCTACATCACGAAATCTATTCTGATTGGTCACCAGCATATTGCTTGTTGTTAGAGCATCTGAGGTATTATCACATATTACTTGGCAAAACAAACTGGTATGATAGCTTAAAAAACCTTGGCGAGTTTCACGTGCTGCGCAGATGTCTGCTGCTACAGTAAATACGCGCATAGTAACTACATATGGGATGCCTAGAGATGCTATCAGCGATGATCGTCGGGCTTCCACTACCAGTGATGCCGTCTCCTGATGTTCATTTGGGATTGATCTAGGCCAACACATTCCGTGCTATCAGGGTTTGTGTCGTCACCGCAAATGAAGGATTCGTCCCCCCTCGGAAATAAATACAATAAGATACTCGTGTAAAATAACCCGATACATAATACAACGTTAGATATCCTACCGAGCACACGCGCGGAAACGCGCGCACGCAATATGTATATGCCTTTAGACGTAACATTAGACGTGCGAGCTTTTCTAACCTGGGGCATGGCGTCAGGTGAGTCCAAATTGCAGTATCGACAGTTACGTGTGCTGGGCGTGTGCATTACCTGCGCCTGTCTCCGCGCTCCCCGTGTAGCGTTGATTAGGGCTGATTGTGCCGAGAATTGATCAGGTTTGCACGCCCCGGCCATGTTAGCATTTATCATGGAAAACACACTAACCTGATAGTGAAATCTCGCTGCATCAAAAGCCAATTGAACTGATCTCTGTGCTGAATGAGGCATGACATCCGAGCCACGAACTGTTGACAGGGCGGAATTTTTTGCTGTTTGCTCATGGCCAACTGTTATAACACGCCGGTTTCCTCGCGAGTTGGCCTATGCAGATAGAGCAAACACGCACCCGTGTTCACACGGGCAGGCGGTTGATCTTCAAGCTCCCAGCGATCAATCACAGTTACAGTATATCGCTAATTTCAAGTATCCGATTATGCGCATGGTCGGTGCCCGGAACAATACTTAACAGATCAAAGGGGCTCGGCCGTAACCGAGCGGGTAATCGCAGTGCCGCGGCGACAATGTCGTAGTGCCCAGTAAAAAAATATTACGGCAGACTGTTCTGAAGTATGTAGGACGGCGAATTCATTCTCTCAGCCCGCGTGCACGAGGGCAGTGGCGCATTGATATATTGCTTAATGTCAGGATCGCCAGAAATATTCCTATTTATTTTACTTCCCTCGAAAATGTAGCCAAGTTTAAAGGACACGCGAGTGTGTTGTTACACTTTTATACACATTTGTAGTTTTGCATGTCTGTTCTATCCACACTGGCACCCCCCCCCCCGGTAATGGTTAATTAATTAATTACCCGCGGTTGCTATTATTTTCAGACCTGCTTGCTTTGTTCAAACACATGCAGTCACCATTTATAAAGTACATGTTAAACCAATGGCTGTAAGCAGTGATTGGCTACTTCATTGTGTATTGTATAGTGCCCACCTCTACTGCAGACTTGTCTGACTGGTTGCTACACTTTGCGGGCGTTTCCAGTATTTCATGTATTGTTGTTGTAATCATGTTTAATTGAAACTTTCACAACATTTTACTTTAAACGCATCGTAAAATATACATTGGTTCGCGTAATTGTATAGCGTTTGTTATTCTTTTCAAATTTTAGTGTTGATTACACGAGGCTAGTATGTAGATTTATTATTCCAATTAATATTATGATGCCCGTTAGCGAGATAATAATTTACCCTACATATTACTAAAATAACATCTGCGTTTGCATTGCCATTTCTTACTTCGCAGTAGACCGTATAGAAAACATCTCCTATTTGCATTAACAATCTACATATTTCCTGCATAATTTGGCTAGGACATAATAATTATGTGTTTCATGGAGCACATAGAAAATTACTACAGCCACCAGTAGTATAATCTTTTGTGTGCGACTGTTAAGTGCAGGGAATACGCCTAGACACCACAATGTAGTGCGTGGCGCGTGTATTAAAAAAACAGGTGTTTGCTGCCGTCTCCTTGCCGGTGCTTAGCAGAACTTGCTGTGTCTCAATGGAGGCAAAGGTGTTAACTACCGCACGTTGAGCGAATTGCCCCAGAAGCAGTGTCTTTGTTGTAGGTCCTCTTTGATCTTCCAGGTGCCTGACAAGTGGTGCATGGAGGTCCGCGGAGAATTGTGTGCGTAGATAAGTGTGTCGCTGTGAGCCGTATTCAGTCTGTAACCGGTTGGTGTGCGGGTTCCACTGCTTCCCTGTGCACTGGGAGACGAGTGACAGCGTGCGGGATTATGCGCTATCGGATAGCGTTCTGTTAGCTGTGAAAGTAACCGTTTTCGAGTCGACGGAAAGTCTTCATTGAATTAACCTGGAGACGCCCGATCGTGTTCGTCTCGTGTAAACGACGCGGGGGAGGACAGTTGTGGTCATTAGTAAGGGTGGACAGATTTCGTCGAAAGTGAGGCTAGGAATGTAAGCGGTGTGCTCAAGTGATGACGCTGTGAAAATTGCTTGTTATCCACGTCGAACGCGTAGCTCGACTGATTCGTGCAGTCATCTGGCAGCTGCTCTCGGCAAGTGATCAGAATTAGTTTAATAATAGTTCGTAATAGCGGTCTGCATCTATTAGCAACCAGCAACGAACGTACATTGTGCATTCCGCCAATTGCGTGCCCATTATCCAAGCCAGTGGTAGAAATGAAGAGATAGAGAATGAGTGAGATGAGGGAAGCTGAGCGCATCGCGATCCAGTGACAGACAGAACACGTATGGCGTTTTTGTTGAAATTGACTTCCGATTGCCAGTCTGCTAGCACTTGTCTAGCTGCGATCTGAACGCATTCGGAAAACACAGAGCAGCAAAACATCTGTCAGTTGTACTTAGCATTTCACTACGCCCGCCTCAGTGCATTACCGGTAGCCGCCGATCAGCAGTAGTGACTGCGCAACCAGGCACCAGTGTTTTTTGGATACAGCCACGGCGCGTAGCGATGCTGCCATTTTGCCTAGCGCAAAGGGTTAACGTGTCCCGCTGCTCGCGGGACGAGAGAATCGCCTAGCGTAACGCCGCGCTCGTTGCTCTCCGCTTCGCAGCGTCCTCCGTGAGCACCGGGCTCAGCAGTCGCTTGAGAAAACACTCACGGCCAGTGAGGAGAACGCACGTAGGGCCGTCGACGTGCACGGCTAGTGTATATTGTCTGTGTGATCGCGCCTGCCTGTAAAAGGCCGCTGCTCGGGCGGCGGACGCTGCTTCCCGACCGCACGCACGCGCGTGTTTACGACTTGAACTTTACACGGGAGTTCATCGAGTGAGTGAAAAGGGGAGCCTGTGCATCCCCAATACTTCTGCGTTCGGTTGGCTTCTACGCTATGGAGTGGCCGTGTCAGGGCTACGGTAGCGGCAACGCGGGTCCGTTTGTGAGAGTAAACAACAACAACAACAACGACGGCGGCGGCGGCGATCGGTCAGTGAATAACGGCATTAGATTTGTGGCCAGTGGAAGAACTCCGTTTGTGGGTGGTGGCAATGTGTTGCCGTACTCCCCACCCCCGGGCTACAGCAGTCCACCCCCGCTGTATCATACCCCTAACATCGAGAGTAGGTTCGGGCCAGGAGGCCAGTTCTATGGACAGTGCACTGGTATGTTTCTTCGCGCTTAATTGCGTTGCGCATCGTGGCTGTATCTTTGGCGGTTCTAAAGAAATCAGATAAACAATGAATCTGCAGCATGCAGTTACCTAAAGTCTTCTCTCGACAATAGTCCCAAACATTTAATGTTTATTCGTTGTTATTTAAATGTTATCGTGGATTCATGTGAAATACCAACAACCATTTACAAGTCTATCCGTCATATTTTAATCATTGACATGATATGCATGAGGAATAATTTGTCATGCGTTACTACAATAAACTGTGCCCTTTTAACTTGTTGAATTTCGTCTAAAATTTAGGCACAGTTCAGTTTGTTGGCTGGGTTTTTGTTTACACGAATATAATGAAAGCACTTCAACAATCTCGAAGTTACGCCTATTGCATGCTTTCTGTCCATCATTTCTTCTGTATAATATAAATTTAAGTTTTAATTTAATAATTTAATGTCATATGTACGTAGGCAGAAAGGGCACATTGTAAATTGTGATATTTTTGTCATGAAATCTGACGTATGAACATTATTCTGTTGAGAAGTGAATGCAATTAATAAGGATGCTAGCTAGTACAGGTATTTCTAAGTATTTCGTAACATACATGTTTCATTATATAATTGCATATATACTAAATATATATATATGTGACGACTTTACATCCCACTATTTGTAGAAACTGTTATTTAAACTTACTGTCATAAACCGTATTTTTTCTTGAATATAAATCTATGATGGAACAAATCCTAGATAAATGCACATATAGATTATAGATAAGACTGCGTTTGCGGCTCCCCGTTTATTACACAGTGAAGTATAGTTGCCATCTATTCCTCTTAAAATTGTTTGTTATTCGTGATAACTTTAGTATGAATACGCATTTGTTTAAAATTATGATGTACAGTAGTGTTTACAATGTTGAGTTTGCTAGAATATTTAGTTTAGTTGTTATTCTTCAGCTGTTGATTGATAGAAGTTAAAATAGGATAGGCGGTTGTTTTCCGTGCACCAAAGAACCTAGGAGGAGGGAGCTTATTATTTCTGTCAGCAAATTGCCGGCAATGCCTTGTATTTCTACAGTTCCGTAACACCACCACTGAAATAACCTATTTATAGTCGGCATTTACTTGTTGCGTTTTTTAGTCTGAATGGTAATTGCAAACCAAACAATACTTGCTATCCTTGCCAGTCCTTCCCGCACACAGACACTTCTATTTTAAGGAGCCTATTATAACCATAAGCGTGAACATGAACGTGTGGAAATCCACATCACTGACTTTAATCAGTGAACACTGTAAATCGTGTGAATTCATATAGGGAGGGAAATTATATATTGGGGGGGGGGATTACTTAGGCAGTAATATTAAGATAGTAAAGCACATTATGTGTAGGAGTCTTGGAGCCATATATGTTACAGGGGTTTTACATTTGTGATTTTGTATTTAAAACGTTTTCTGTTATGTGTACAATTTTAACACTAAAGATTCAGTAAATAACTCTGTACTAACTGTCTAACTGTTATTTTTCTTATAGGGAAAAGTAAAGAGATGCCTTATCCCTCTATGCCATATTCAAGTAGGGACAATGGGAATACCACCCAGGTAAGTCTATCTATAAAATATTATCATTATGTCATTACATAAATTTCTAATATTAATTTACTGTCACAACTTTAATATGTACCGACTTGGATCGTAGTATAGCGCTATAAGAATAGTATTGTAATAATCTGCTATGACTATGACACTAAGTCTAATCGGCACGGGTGTTTAGACTTTGCAACACTGTGTGCGCGTCGTGCAATTTCCGTGTTGTTCATGTTTTTCACAGATTTTCGTATAAACTTTATATCTTGCATTTCACCTCACTTGTTGATGGCTTCGCATAAAGAGCAGCGATGTGAAGCCCAGGAACGCTGTGACGGATCTGGAAAGAAAATACTTGCCTTGCGGAGCATATTATTTGCCTGTTATCTCGAATAACATGTGATTGTGTGGCATTGTAGGACAGTGATCTGCCAGCGGATAATAGAGTCCGTGCCACACTCGAACGTTATTTGCCTGCGCGTTTGTGTGCCCCAGAGGAACAATTAGCGACATGCAAGCTTTCTTGACATTTGCTAATAGTTTCAGAGCAGAGATTCGTCGGTAATCATATTAACCTTGTCTTCCAAACATCTGCGGTCGTGTCGCTGATAACGTTGCATGCCACGCAACTGGCCTCGGCACGTGTACGTGGGACAAGTAACGACCGAGGTGGCTTCACTTTGTGCACTATGTAAGGTGCTAACACTCGCAAACGAAATGAAGATGTCTGCGTCTGTCGCTCTGCGTGTTGTGTAGAATTCAAAGTGGGTAGCTGCGCTACCGTAATGATCAGTGGGATGACGATGTAAATCTAATCACGCTGCACACGGCTGTGTATTCCTCGGAATGGGCTGGTTAAGCGCCGGGCTTGTACCAATAAGCTGAACAAAAACGCTCATTTGCTTCATTTCATCAAATATTTTATTCGCCATTGATTAAAAAATTGCGTGCACGATTATAATGTATGCAGAAACGTGTGAACAATTATGCCGTTCTTCACTCGCGGATTGCGTAGCGGAAATGTTAGTATTTTTTGTCATCGGCTGCCTTTTGATATCAGCATGTGCGAAAAGCTCTAATGGTTCTGTTATGGGTGTAACGGTATATGCATTCATCCCTCTGTTGTTTCTGTGAAGAGCAGCATCGCGTGTGGTCTTTCCACCCAAGCCAAGCTACATCGCGGATTTCCCTTGCTATTGGACCGACAAGGGAGCCGAACAAGCAGGGCCTAGCATAATACGACATTATAGGCCAGTCCCGTTTTGATAGGATTTAATTAATATTGAGTTTATGGGTTTGCGATGTTTTTGCACCGGCCACAATCTCCAAAGTGATGAGCTTCATCTGCGTGCCATCTGAGCCCTGGCCCTGCAGCCAATCACAGCTGCCTGGGCTTTAACCTGAGCACTCTCTATTCCATCATGTCCGCCACCTTCCTGAATGCTAATTCCGCTCCTACCCCACTCCCTAGAGTAGGCGACGTGGCTTACAGGAGGACACGGACATTCCTTCAAGGCGTTTACGCTCGGCAAATACAGTGACAGTTGCGTCATACCACGAGAATTTACCGATTCCAGTTCGGAGTTTAACCAGACAGCGACGGCTCTGCCTATTTGGTATGATGCCGGGGAGTCGAATAAAAATACATGTAGCTTTATCGTGTAACCAGTATATCAGGTTTTATTTCCTGAAATTATCAACGAACGGGAATTTTTCTTGCTTGAATTATACAGAGCGTACTACCCCAGGTGAGCGAACAATGGAGAATGTCCATCAGTAGCTTAGCCTCAGCGTCTTAGCTAGCAGTCTTTAGCTGAAATATTTGGATCCACGTACGGATGATCAGAAATAGGCGGCGGCGATTTTCAGACAATGGATTTACTTGAAACCGCACATGCCTTCGTTTTAAATACTCTGGCAGTTTTGACTACATTCACGTTGTGTCATGCGCAGGTGTGTGCGCGACAGTGAAATAGCTCTGAAATTGTTCGAGAAGCGTCTGACTTGCGTGAAGAGACGCACGCAGAGAGAACGTGTGTGTGTGTGCGTGCGTGCGTGCGTGCGTGCGTGTGTGCTCGCTTGTTTGTGTCTGTATGTGTGTGCGTGCGTACGTGTGTGTGTGTGTCTGTCTGTGTCTGTATGTGTGTGAGTGTGCGTGCGTGCGTGCGTCTGTGCGCGTGAGAGAGAGAAAGAGAGAGATAGAGCACGCACCGACGCACCGCGTTCCACAAACGTCGTGATAATGAAATTACGTCGCACACGCGAAATCGTTACATCTCGAAGAAGCTGAGCTCGTTTACGACGAGTTGACGAATTTCTCTCCTGCATCTGATTGTGATATTTGTTGTGTGAATTGCATTGCTGATTGCAGTACGATTGCTGCAGTTGTTAGGTGTGTTGCGAGAGTAAGGTTGCTCATCACAATTCGCGTAAATGCAGTTCGCTAAACATTTTGTTTGTTGAGAAGTCATTAGGCTCTAGCCAGCTACTCGATAAAGTTTTTTATATATTTTTCAGCAAATTTTATTATGCATAGCCTATAAAAACGTCAGGGGGGAAATTGATAGTATCTCGTCGGAACTTTACGTGAACTGAGCTTGTCGGTATAGTGTGTATAATTGTGCCGCGATATTGCAAATTTCTCCCTTAATTTTTTCAGGAAATTGTGTTATTTGTGTTGATGTTTTTTATGTGGATGCATAATTACGTTATACTGTATTTCGTGTTAAATGACCTAATTATCCATATTCAGTCAGTCTGCTTGCAGTGTTATGTTCTAAAAACAATTAAAGTACTATCGAGAGGGTTTAGAATGAACAGTAACCTTTATGGTGGCAAACATTTTAGGGCTTAGTGGCGTAGATGTTGCCGAGATTTCTAGATATGTGAGCTTAGCTGATTTCAAAAGAGATGCTGTCAGCTTTCTTTCAAAGATCTGCTTTTAGCTGGAGCACACATGCAGGCAGTCGACCAGGCTGATATAAGCCCCTCTTTCATCCACCCATTTCATTTAGAAGTAGCGCCAATGGCGCAACTAAAGAAAAGGTAGAGGTTGTGTGTGCGTGTGTGCGCGCGTGTGTGTGTGTGTGTGTGTGTGTGTGTGTGTGTGTGTGTGTGTGTGTGTGTGTGTGTG